>NC_050529.1:13646330-13685931 GCF_002922805.2 Oryzias melastigma | reverse complement strand
TACACATAATTTTAATTTAGCACATCCAGTAAAAAAAAACATAGCAACTGTACAAAAATATTTTACTCAAAAGTAAGTATCTGTGAATCAAACCTAAGTAACAATCCACAGTCTTAGTGCGATTTATTCCGATAGAACATATGAAGGATGTTAACGTTTGTTATAATTGTATATATTTTTCAGTTCAATTCTACTCTGATCTTTAATCACAATTAATTACAATTTTTCTCAAAAAAAGCCCAGAAAAGTCTTAAATGAATGAGTTTGGTTGTTTTTTTTATTGAATTTAGGAGGTATTCTTTTGTGTTCCCTGTGTTTTTCTTACTTTTGCACACCTGCTGCCTCTAACCCTCTCAGTAGAAGCTCACTACAGAAAGCTGATCCCTCCTGCATTGTCCTTCTGAGGCGCAGTGAAAGCAGCTGAACAGCCGCAGGTGGCTCATCCAGTCTGAACCCTCAAACTCAGCTTTCCTTTGAAACATCTGGAAGGAGTTCCTTTTCAAACGAAAGCCCTTCCTAACGATGGTAGCTTTCAGATAGGGGAAGGAATATCAAAGAACAAGACGGAGCCTAAACAGCCTGTTACGTGTCGTCAGCATTCCTGCAGTGACACGCGGCGTCAAGACAAACTGCACGATCCCACAATTTCGGCTGTAATTGTCCCCACCTGGAACAACCTCCGTCCAGATGCTGAGCTACAAATCCACGGAAGGGTCTGAATGACCAGGAGAAGGAGCCAGCAGGACGCAAATTATTTAACTGAGCCCACTGTGCTGCTAATTATTGACAGTAATGACTAACTTAGCGAGCAGGTCAAAAGTGCCAGGAGAGCAGGGTTCTGCACATGCTCAGTAAAGCTTTACTTTCATAAAAATCATGTCAACTTTTTTAAATAGTATTTTATTTAAAAAAAAAAGTATTCAACAACCGTAGAACCACACAAGCAGGAAATACAGACAATAAAGTTACCGTCATGTATTATTAGATAGAAAACAATAAAAACAGTAAAGTAAAATCACAGAAATAGTCGACTTTTCAGAGCTTTAAACTGTTTGTTAGAAAAACGATTGAAATTTATATTTAAATGTTGTTAATCTGTTCTTCTCTTATCTCAATGCTCAGATTTTTTTAAGTCAAGTTAAGTTAATTTTATTCTTTGAAGCCATAAAACCAAATCTTTACTTTTCAGAGCTAAAAACACATTTATAGGGACATTTTTCTTATTAAAGTACATTTTTGTTATGTTTTCATCGGAAAACCTTCCAAGAAAAAAACTTGTAAGTCGGTTCTAATGTAGGATTTTTCATAAACTAGTGAAAATGGCTAAAACAACAGAATTCAATCATAAATACAACCAAGAAACAAAAACATGCCACTGTCCCAAAAGTACAACCAGCTCTAAAACTAAAAACCACAAAAACAAACGTCTACGGTTTGGAAAGAACTGACAGCTCAAACATGCAGCCGGTGTTTTGGACCAGTTTCCGACGACAGTGGCTCTGGATTTCAAAGTGCTGTAGTGGATTGGAGATGGGGACGGGGGACGGGGTTGCTCCCTCTAGACAATGGTGGCTTTGTACAGGTCCGTCTGGCAGTCGCTGACCTCTTGCGAGGTGCGGGCGCTCTGAGCCATCTGGACGCTCCTCATTTTGGTCTGACACTGCCGCAGCTCGGCGACGTAGCCCTGGAAGCTGAGGCTGAGCTCGGAATCCTCGCCGTGGGAGGCCTCCGACACTCCTTCCTCCAGGTGCACGCCCTCCACGTTCACCACCCCCTGAGGCGTTGACGCGGCGTCGGATACGGTCACTTTTGCTCCTGCGAACAGAAAAAAGTTGTTTGATGAGTTTAAACAGTTGAAGTATTTCAGCTGGTTGATCTAAATGCTACTGTTAGCATGTTCACGAACAATTCAGATGATAAATTCAGAGCAGACTTAGAAATATTTGATGGCGCAAAAACCTAAAAGGCAAAAAAAATTAAACCACTACCTTTTACATAAAAAAATCTTTAAAAACTGCTCAAAATATTGATACAATCATTAAAAACATATATAAGTTGTAGTTTTTTAACTATTTTTTGTCGAAAACACACATTTTTAATAACAAAAAGTCCTCAAAATGATTGAAAAGTTACTAAAAGAAATGAAAATAAAGACTCATAATCGTGGGAACAAAAAGCCAGTTCCTTTCCACGTCTTTATCAGCACGTTGACCTTTGACATTTCCTTTTTTTACGACCGCAGTGATGTCATCCGCTGCTGTAGCGTTGCTGTGATGACAAACACTCGCAGACACCACAAATCATAATGAAAAAAATAGAGGTTGCTCTGCGTTCTAAATAAAACTCCTCCTCCGTCCTGTGAGGAGTCACTGTGGTGCTGACACCGCGGTTCAGATGGGCGATAAGCGGCTCAAATGCGGTAAACAGAGGCCGCTCTCAGACACCGAGCTGTGATTCACTGCTGTCGAGTGTAAACACACGCCCTGTGGGCTAAACGCTCGCTAACTACACCGCAATCAAGGTGACGGTTTGTACATTTATTTCATAAAGTTTGCTTTTTTTGATAAAAATAAATGTATTTTGTAGTTTGCACTCAACTGCTTTGGTTGATGATTTATTTATTTTATTTTATTCATATTTTCTTGACTCTTTTATCCAGAAATAACCAAATAATTGAGTGCCTTTCAAAATAAAAGCATACATAAAAAATGTAGTTAAAAAAGCAACTAGTTTACAGCTAAAATAAAGAAATGTTTAAGGAATGAAAGCTTTTCCTGCTCTGTCATGTAAGCAAAACAATAGTTTATCACGACTGTTCTTCCTGTCAGCAGATTCTGGAAAGAACCCAGGCGTACGGACGTGGCTGAAGCTCGCCGCCCAAAGATCTGCGCCCTCCCCGGCTCTGACTGCCAGGTGGATAATAGGTGTCAGCATCTGTCGGCTCCCAGAGCTCAGACGTACGGAGCGTGAAAAAGGCCTGAGGGAAAGTAGAGCCTCAGGTGTGGAACCATGATGCATATTTATTTATTAAAAAAAAAAAAAAGTTCCTCTAAATGTATTCTCTGGTAATCTACTGTGATATTTATTTCTGTTTCATAATATTTAAAAATGTTGTAAATAAGGTGATCTAATATTAGTATTAACATATTTTGGGTTATTTTGCCCCCTAGTGGATATTTTATTACCTGCAGATTTGATTAATTTGTTTTTATTAGTAATAATCAGAATAATTGTGTTTTTTATTGATTTATGTTTTAAAAAATTCAAATTAAACATTTAAACCACAAGTTTTACAAAAAAAATATTAAGTTAAAGCAATATGTTTAAACTTATTTGTAAAAACAGTTTTTTTTTTTACAGTCAGGGAGGGGTTTTGAACAGCAGAGGGCGGCAATCGAGCGTCAGTCGGCTCCTCTGCAGTGAGGATTTCAAGCCTGAAAAAAAAAAAAAAGACTTCCAGACTATATTTAGTGCACTGGAACAGGCGCTTTATTCTTCACGCCTTTGAAACTTATGCTGGTCGCCACCAGAAAGACGAAAATTAGAAAATAAAAGTGTCTGAAAAGTGGGAAAGTGGAGGCGTCGGAACTTGTTGCGCTCTTTCTAGCGGCGAGGTGGCTTCACTGAATCATACTTTCTATTTTAGCTGGTGGAAAAAAAAAAAGAGAAATAGGCATGGAGACGGATGAAAAGCAATAGTGACAGTTTCTATCTGTAGCACAACCCATGGATAAGGTTACCATGGCGCCCGGCGGTGGAAAGAATCAGCCTGATGCGCTTAGCAACCAGGAAAGTGACGGAGCGCCAGAGCTGAAGGGCTTCCATCATCATCCGTCGTCTTCGGCGGCTCGTATCTCCTCATCAGCAGTGAGGTCACACCCGCCCATTTTAAAATTGATTTGATGGAATTTGTTGAAGAAAACCCCAACAAGTTTGGGGGGAAATATTGGAGCAGGTATGAAGGAGAAACTAAAAACAAGCAGATGCGAGAATGACACGTGAAGCTATGGATCTGATAACCCACGCACAACACCACCAATTTAGCAACTCCACAAAAAAAAAGGAAAAAAAGGGTAAGTAGGCCAAGCAAACAAGCGGGAAAACACACAAAGGAGTGGGAGCTGAGGAGATGAGGCGGGAAAAAGGCGTGCGGAGGAGAAAAGGAGGAGTGGGGGGGGACACAACGTGTAAAAAGACAAACGAGAGTGATTTCCAATTCTAACATTTATTAGATCTATTCAATCACAGGTACAGAGTTTTATTGGCAGTGATTATCCACAACAGGCACCTGGAAGAGGAAGTGAGTGCACCTGACCGCGTTCACCGCCGCTCAGTCTGCTGAGCCGGTGCAAACAACAACAACAATTGTCAAAATGAAACAAACAGCTTGAACATGTGGATGAACATCTACAGCACTGCTGAGAACACACCTGTAAAATGCTCTGAACCCTGTAGCGTGCATCCAAAAATATTACAACATGATTGATTCGGCTGGAGTGAGGAAACGTTGAGCACACCTCCAGGTAAACATGGATCAAAGAGGAAGTTTTACATCTTCAGGAGCTTCACTGAGATTTAACCGGAAAGAACAAAAAGAATCCACATCGAAGAGTCTTTAAAGTGCATCAGTCAAGACTTTGGTCCGATTGTGACCTCACACACACACATGCGCGCACACACACAAACACTAGGTTGTTACGCTGTAGAAATACCTGAAGTGGACTGTTTGGCTCCGCCCACGCCTTCAGGCTGGGAGCAGGGGGGCGGCGGGGTGAAGTCGGCCTGGGGGGCGCCGCTCTCGAAGGAGGACATTGGGCTGGGTAAAGGTGGGAGGAGCGTGCTGTTGGGGCTGCTGATGTCGCCCTCGCCCACCAGCGTCAGGTCGGCGGGGGTCTCCTCCACCGTGCGCAGGTTGGGCCGCGGGATGGGGGACAGGTGGGTGCCGAACGTGGGGTGGCGGGGAGGGGGGAGCAGGCAGCGCCTGGCCGCGGAGTGTCCGTTGGCGCTGGAGCTGAGGGAGGAGTCCAGGCTCTCCGAGCGCACGCCGGAGGTGAGGGACCCCCGCGGGGGGGCCCCGTTCTCTCGGCCCTGCTTCAGTGAGGAGGACGGGGTGGAGCTCGCCAGGTCGGAGGACGTGGGCGGGGTGACGCGCAGGAAGTCGGGGAGCACCAGGTCCTCCTTGCTCAGGAGTCCGCGCTGGTCGTTGGCTCGGCTGCTCTGAGCCCGGCTCAGCAGCTCAAAGAATTCTGGGAAAAACAGGAGATAGAGCTGTGAACCTCTTCAGGGCGACGACACGGAGCGCTGAGCATGCAGCATAAGGAGCACCCCCGACGCAAAGCAGGCAGAGACAACCGACACACACAGAGGAAGAGGAGGGTTTACCTTCGGCTTCATCTATATTAATCTTTCTGTTTTTCCCTGGCAGTGCTGAGTCGGGTCCGCTCGCTCTCAGAGCAAAGTCCTTTGGGGTTGACCTGTCATCTCCCTGCAGATGCAACAATAACAACGGACTCTGTTAGGGGTGGGGTTGAAGGGGGCGCGAGGGGACGAGCTTCTAAGCACCTTCCTGCAGGAGGACCCCCCCACCCCCCACCCCTCCATATGAAAAGAGCCTGACCCATCTGCTGGGTTTGTGTCTCTTAAAGACCCACTCTGAAGAAAATAGACTTTTTGGTGTTTTTAAGATCCTCTTGGAGCATTTTTCTCACGATGGAGGACACATCAAAAGATGATTAAGCTCAAAATTTATTTTTGCTGAGTCATCATTCACACTCTATTGATTCTCCTGCTCCTTCCCGTATGATTTTCTGCATGTAAAAGCTAAATCACACTTTCAGCGATTTCAGCAACTTCGGTTTAAAAACATTTAGCTCATTCAGGAAATACATTTTTACTTTTAGTATTAGTGTATTTTATGGTTTTAAAGATTTTACGCAGTTTATGAGATTTTTCAGCCTCATTGAAAATGAACTGGAAATCTTTCAAAAACTTTGTGCACTTTTGAAACTGAAGCAATCTTGTTGTCAAAACGTTCAGGAAATTCCTGCTTGTACTTTTGGTATTCATAAATTTAAATTTTTTTTTATTTTACACAATTTTTCAAGAAATTCTTCAAATTCTTTATGCATTTTTGACACGTATGCAATCTTGTTATCGAAACGTTCAGCACATTCACGACATTCCTGCTTGTACTTTTGGTATTCAGAAATGTTGCGCTTTTTAAATTTTACGCAATTTTTGCAATTTTTTTCTTAAACATTCTTCCAATTCTTTGTGCACTTTCCACAAATTATACAATACTAGTTTTAAAACGTCAAGGAAATTCATGGTTGTACTTTCAGTATACATACCTTTAACGCATTTTGAAATTTTGTGCAATTTGTTTGCGATTTCTAACGAAATTCTTTAAATTTGCTGTGTAGTTTCTGAAAATAATTAAAGTTTGGTATCAATATTCAGCAGTTTTAGGACATTCCTGCTTGTATTTTTGGTATCGTACTTTTTTAATTTTTGCGATTTTTTTAAAAGAAATTCTTTACATTCTTTGTGTACTTTCTGCAAATTATGCAAGTTTGGTGTTAAAACATTCACCACGTTCAGGACATTTATGCTTGTATTTTTTGGTATTCATATGTTTTTTAAGCATTTTGAAATTTTACGCAATGTTTGCAATTTTTCAAGAAATTCTTGAAATCCTTTGTGCACATCCTGTAAATAATGCAAGTTTGGTATCAAAACGTTCAGCTCATTCAGGACGTTCATGGTTGTACCTGTGGTACTTTTCAAAGCATCTTCAGCGACTACATTCAGCATAAAGCATTCACGTTGCATTATTGCAATAATTCAAAATTAAAAAAAAAAAATATATCACATTTGTCACGTAGAAAATATGCACAAAAAGCCCAAAGCTCCCTGCTCTGCTCTATTCTGATGCATCCGCTTGTAGACAAATAGATCCATAAACCTCTTTGTTTTCCTCGTCTGAGTTGACATTTGGCTCAAAACTGGGATGATGGGAAAGGGGGGCGGGCTTGCTCAAAGTCAACAGTCTCGCCCACAACTCAGAGGTGTAAATCTAACGAACTCCTGCCGCTAAAATCGGAGTGGGTCTTTAACTACCATTTGGCCTGATTGTGGCGGGACAGGAAAAGCAGCCAGAAAGCTGGAAATCCGAGCGGTGAAGCACCCACGAGGAGTTAGTATGCAGAGAATGTTACTCAAACTGAGGATGAATGATGCAAAGGCAGCACAGCAGGAAGAAAAACCTTCATGTTGGTGTTTTTACAGAGAGCGTGAAGGTGGAAATACTCACGGCGGCAGAAAAACTCCTCGTTGGAGGGTGGCCTCTTAGAGAGGAAGACTTGAGTTTCTCTGTGATGACAAAGGAAAAACAAAAAAAAAAGTGAGCTCTAGTTATCTTTTTTAACCCTTTCACGCTGTATGTCACTAATTTACAACATACTATAAATTAAGGATTCAACTTAATTTGGTTTTTACTGTGTATGTTTTTGTTTTTAAATGTAAAGCGCTTCAAGTATGAGAAGCGCTTTTCATAAATAAACTTTGATTGATTGAACTGTATCAGATTAATATGAATATCTTCAAAACATATATATAGATAATTAATTTATTTCTTTACAAATGTGTCTAAATGTGTAAACCGTGTAATCTCAAAATTGAATTGAATCAAATTGAATGGAGCGGATCAAGAAAAAAAAAAATCTGAATCGAATCGATTTTGGAAATTACCCAGCACTTTCTGCTCTGTAGTTCATCATCAGTCCATTAGGGGCAGTAGACATGCTTTTCCTGGTTATTTCAAAATGGCAGCCTCCATGAAATATCAAAAACACTTTTGGTGGGAAAAAGTTTAGCTAATTTTCTTTATTTGATAAAAGATTGATAGTGAAATTTTGTTTTTAAGGATTTTATCAAAGGGTTTAAAAAAATATAATAAAAAAAATTCTGTCTAAATTATTTTAACCCTTTAACACTACAGTTTTAGTTCCTGTGTTTACATTATTTTAATTACTGTAACACTTAAAGCATCAGGATCAGCTGATTTATGTTGATTGTGAAAACGGTCGGAAGTTAAATATTATGAGAGTCTTATGTAAGTGTCACTAGCGACATTTCAGGTGTTAAAGGGTTAAAAAGTCGCCACCCATTGTACCCGTATCGATTCGAATCCTGTAAAGTTCACAGTAAAGGAGCTGACCTTTCCCTGAGCACGGATCCGCTCGCTCCAACACCACCCGTAAGCCGTCCAGACTTGATATGGGAGCGCCCAAATCCAACGGCTCGGTTTCTCCGATCTACGAGCAAACATTGTTAGAGATTCACCTGCTGTACAAGATCCCACACATGGACGTCGGTGAGAGAGTATTTGCTCATAAGCTGCCTTTCAGCTGGGGTTTATGGCATAAAGCCGGTGGACTAAAATAAATCCAGAGGTTAAGGGGTTGGAATAAAGAGTCGGCATGTTTGAGGACTGTCGTCATTCCTAATTACAGCCCTGCCGCTCCGTCTTCACATGCTGGGCTGAGTCACAGGGCTAACCACTGTGTGGAGATGGAAAAGGGGATGCGGTCTCCTGACCACCCTACTCCACCCTGGCGCAGCGTCACGAGCAGCACAAGAGCTTAAAAGACATCGGAGCGTTGTAACTTACTATTTTGGCCACAAGATCACTGAGGTGGAGGCCGTATTTGGCCACTACAGGTCGCAGGACCTCGGTGACGGGCTTGGTAGGTTTGGCTTTCAGCCCCACAGAGCGGTTAATGGGGACCAGGTCCAACCTGAGAGCAAACCAGGAGTGAATGATTTATAACCAGGAAAGGACGGAAATTTAGAAAGCTTTATACCTAAATAAAGTTCGCTTTTCCAGACGGAGGTTCCGGGAATTAAGAGTCATGCAGTCTTGGTCCAGCACTAAAGGCTGCAAGAGGAGGAAAACAGATTAAAAAAAGCTCAAAGTGTTCTTCGTGTCACCCACTTGCTCCTCACCTTCTCTCCTCCCACCAGGAACAGGTCGACAGCAGCGATGTTGACACCGATGTTCCGACACAGGTCTTGGAGGACTTCTCGGATGGAGGCGCCGGGTCGGAGGGTGAGGGAAGAGCAGGAGCCGTCAGGCAGCAGCACGCTGCAGTGTTTGGGTGAGCGCTCCCACGCTCCGACTGAGTGGCGATTATCCGACTGAAGTCAAAAGGTTGGCCGCAGGATTCAAAGGGTTAATTTGGCAGTCATCTTTGTTTGTGTTATGTAAGATGAAAAAAGTGAGTGGGCTCCACCAGTAAGACGGAGAAAAAAACTGAAATTCTGGTGGTATTACGGCAGCCTTTTTGTTACCATGGTGATCTGACCAGAGGCAACTTACCTCAATCTTTGAGCCAGAGGATGGAATCTCCAGACTGGCGCTGGAAGACAAGGAGCCTTGGGACTCTCTCCGTCCGTTAGTGCCTGGGAAGTCTGTGCACCAAAACAGGATTTAAGCTAAAAAGAAACACAAAATGTTTCACAACAACGTCCCAGATTCTCACCGAGACTGATGTCCCCAATGTCCTTCTTCTTTGGCCCCTTCCCAAAGCTCCTGTTGCGGCCCCACGGGAAGAACATGCCGCGCTTCTTTTCTGCGTTCTCGTCCCTGCTGTCTTCATTCAGCGACTTCCCCGACCTCTGCTTTCTGGTGTCCTGCAGATCAGACGACAGAGATGTGAATCACGAGCCGCTGATGCAGCAGATGGAGAGGTGGCGAGGGGTGGTGTACCCTTTTTGGGGTAGAGACCGTGGAGCGGTCAGAGCTGGCGCTGTGTTTGGACGGTGCAGGGCTGCAGGGAATCTGGTACGGGTCTGGAAGCGGCTGACCGTCCTCCTCAGCACGCAAACACTCCAGGTAGAGGGAGGACTTGAGGAACCGAGAGTAGCTGTCAAACTTCATCAGGTTGAAGATCTGCGGCGAAAACAAAACCATGTAAAGAACAAAACATTTTTAGGAGGATGAGGTTCGTAGTAACAGAGTTAAAAACGGTGCACAGACTGATCTCTGTCTTTTCACAACACTTGGCGCTCTGTTTAAATGTTTGGAGGCAAACATGTAGTAGTGTCAGACTGTTTGTTTTCTGTATTACTAACACGGTTAGGATTTAGCAGAATAGTAACGTTAATCTAGCCGTATTAGTCTGTTTTTTCATGAGTTGCTAACACGATTGGCTAGCTAGCCAAGTCACAGTAACATTGTTTTAGCTGCATTATTATGGCTTTTTTATGTATTGGTACCAAGGTTGGGAGTTAGCTTAGTCAAAGTGATGTTGTTTTAGCTGTTTTAGACTGTTTTTTAATGTGTTGCTAACACGATTGGGAGCTAGCGTAGTCACGGTAACGTTGTTTCACCTGTATCAGTCTGTTTTTTTTCTGGTCACAGTTACATTGTTTTAGTTAAATTATTCTGTTTTTTTAACGTGTTGCTAACGAGGTTGGGAGTTAGCTTTGTCAAAGTATTGTTGTTTTAGCTTTATTAATCCATTTTTTACACGACAAGATTGAGAATCAACGTAGTACATTCTTTCTTTCTGTGTTGCAAACAAGGTTGGCGCATGTGTAGCACATTAAAAACGGGTTCCAGAATGACTGTTCATAAAGTCTGACCGATTAACTTATCCCTGATTTTTTTTTTGTTGCGCTTAATGCCCTTATATATGAAATAATGAAAATAGACTATTCAATGACGGTGTGTCTTATTATCTCCAGTGCGCCCTATAGTAAGAAAAATACAGTTTTATGTCTTTGCTAATGAACTGCTGAGCTTTCACAGTTAAGTTTGGATCCAAAATCAGTTCTAAAAAATGGCTGAGCAAAAGGAAAAAAAGAGGGTGAATCAGAGCAAAAGGATGTATGAGGGGGAACTTGTTAGCGTGTAGTTAGTCTAATATCACGACAGGAGACTCAGCAACTGACAACCAAACGCCTATCGGCGAGATGAAAATACTCAGATCTCAGACTGGAAGCGTGTAAAAAGAGCTGTCTTGTTTGTCTGTGGGTGGACGCCAGTTTGTGTTTATCTCTCGGGGAAAGCCGCCGTCGTTTTTGTCAACACACCCAGATGGCCACAAAAGAAAAGCCAATATGTGGAAGCACAGCGAGGGGGCGGCCAGCTGAGAACAAAACCCCCCGATGGACGCGGAATCCTCCGTTTCGTCAAGTCTCTCTGGAAGACGCCTTGATCTCTGGCTCGATAAGAGATGGAGGGAAATGATAGCAGCGTGAGGATATGTTTTCAGTTGGCGGGCATGCACCTGTAGCTGCTGGGTCTTGAACATGTCGGGTTGGGGGGAGGTGAGGACGTCATCAGCCAGCTGGGCCTGGCTGTCGATGTTGACCGGCATGGTGGCCTTGCTGGACAGGAAGCTGTTGTAGATTTCTCCCGCTCTTTGGGACAGCTGCAGGTGAGAAACAAATATGAGGCGACCCTTCACAATAAAAGCAGTGTTTATCACCTGGGGTCAAGGCTAAAGCTTGGGTGAAGAGCTAAACGTCCTGGGACCTGAAAGTGTTTCCTTTGACTAACACCTCTTTGCTCAACATGAATCACCTGCCTAATAAATTCTTACCACATCTGTAGCTGCACTTACCTGCTTTTTATCTGTTGCAGGGACATGACTGAAGTATTCACAGGCTTGCCAGAACAAGATATTCTCCTCGCTGAATTCTTTCTTGAGAAATTCCTGTGGAGGCACACAAGAGGTTTTTTTGTAAGACCTCAAAAACGAGGATCACTTTCTCATCCTACCAGCTGTGCTGCTGTTGAGGCCATTAGCGAAGGCAGAAATTACTGGGTGCAGTGTAACGAGACTGGTTGCGCTCGCGAGTGTGGGCACAGGATGGTGTGGGCGACTGCAGCTGATCGGAGTGTGGAGGGAAGGTGAGGAGGGAGGTGGTTCTGGGAAGCCAGAACTTAATGTGGAAGCGATCCGAAGGTGTTGTGGACCAGATACAAAGACACATCTTTTGTGTAGGAGGAGAAAGTACTTGGTAATAAAACCAAAAAGGCTCAAAACTGTGACTTTGGATAAAGTATTATAAACAGACAAGTACACCTCAGTAGTTCTGTTGGAATGGGTCTTATTAGCAAATAGAAGTCGTTTGTTTGTGAGAAACTGGCTGTTAACTTGAAAATACTTTGTTTAAAGATGTGTTTTGGGTGTTTTTAACATGTTCTTTTGGCATTTTTCTGATGATGGAGAAAATTATGCTTCAAATAACATTTCTGAGTTTGCTCTGCTCCATTCTAGATCCATGAACGTCTTTGTTTTCCTCGTCGAATGTGGCTCAAAACAGCTCAGCTGGATAGCTCCAATATATTTATTTACAATTGTGAATAAAAGACTACCGGGAACGCTTCCGGTAACTACTGGGATAAACAAGGGATTACTGTAAACTTTTATAAGTCGTCTACGACACTAAAAAAAGATTCAAGTTAGATCTCTTGAAGTCCCGTTTGTTCACCTGTGAGACATTTTTAGCCAAACTCACCGAAAAATAGCGCACTCCCACGGGGTCTTGGAGGAGCCGCTCGAAGCCGGCGGACCAGCTCTCAACGCGCTGCTCCGAACCCCCCCGTAGACCACCTGCTCCAGGAAGACTGCCATTGCTGTTCAAGCTGGTCTGGCTGCAGCACCCCTGCAACTGGATCCCACTGTAGTCTGCAAGATAATGAGAAGTATGTGGAAAATCTGTAGGTCCCGGAAGCAACTTTGAAACCTCAGTTCTGTAATTTTCCTAAATCATTTTTTACTAGCACTTAATAGATTTATTATATAGCTTTAAAATGTCCTATTCTTTAACTTATTTGTTAAATATACATCTAAATCAGGGGTCTCAAACTGGCCATTTGCAGCCACCAAGTCGACATTTTGTGGCTTAATATTAAAGCTCAATGTCTACCAAGCAATATCTTCTGCATGTCCAGATGATAGCTTTATATTTGCTTCATGATGTTTCAGCTTGCTTTATGTTTAATTGCATTTGCTATTGTTGTTGGATCTGGTCGTCTGAAAAGTCCTTAGCAACAGTTGCTAGCATCGTTAGCTCTTGTCGTTTCTCAGGATACGCAGAAAATATTGCTTTGTAGTACATAGACATGGACAAATGTTCAATAAACTTTTTCAGTAGACATCAACAATGGGCCAAATATATAGACAAGGGAGAAAAAAAACATATTTTTGGCACAATAATCTGCCTTCGGTGGCCCCAAGGTTTGAGAATCCTGATATAGATGAATTAATTTCCTTAAAAACACAATGGGGAAATGGGGAAACCTCACTTGGTTACACATGAACTAACAATTTAAAGAAACCTTTACTGATATTGACATATAATATTGTCGCAAACATCTGTTAATAGGAAAATACATAACACAACGTGAAGTCTGGAGCGTGGTGATTCTACAGTCTATGAAACAAACTTGTATTTTCTCTATATGGGAAATGGCCAACGTTGATAAATCGAGGCCAGGAGAGTCAGACCATCACAGGGATGAAGGCAAAAACGGGGGGAAACTATCCTGAAAGAGCTGGAGGTTCAACCCCCACCTGCATAGTACCTGCTATCAAGACGGTACACGGTCCCTTTAAAGCTGTGGACAGAGCAGGTGAAGAATGCTCCGTGAATCACAGACAAAAGGGTCAGTGTCAAGTATTAGTTATGGATACTCAGTAAAGGTTAAAACCATCCTCATTGTTTATAGGTGGGAGGAATTTACACACAGTTATAAACTATAAGAGCTATAAACATGTCTGACATCTGAAAACATGGAGTGAGTTTGACCAGTGTTGGAATAGAGTTGAACTAACTAGTTGTGGAAATTGCACGTCATTGCTTTGATGTTTCCTTTTGGGAAGCGTATTACAAAGGGGGAGGGGTTCAACTCCACATCCAAATGGTGAGTTGCTTTGTGTCACAGTGAGGCTCTATTTCAAGCCATCGACTGTATACGAGAACTAGACTGAGTGACCCCTCCCCCCTCGCGTTCCAAACAGGAAGTACCCGCTGGCTCCAAGAAGCCAAAATCCCATTGACTTCTATATTCTTTTTGAGATACAGAAGTTTACATTTAAATGTAAATGTTTTTATTTTGACATGACTTTTTAAAGTTATAAAACAAATGTATATTTTCTGAGCTCTGGCAGCTATGTGCTAACGTAGATGACCTATCGATGACTTCATCAAGTAGTAGTATTGTCCACTATTTTTTCTATATCGCTCCACTTGGTGGGATAAATATAGGGATAGGGAGAAACCATGGGGTGGGAAGCAGATTGGATTCAGCCATTGGACCAATCACTGCTTACTGTCCAAATTTGGTTCCAACATGGCGACATCCATAATGGACAGTTATGGTAACTAAATTGACTTAATTTGGTTGGAGACAGAAGTAAGCTATTGTCTATGGGTGATGTCACGCTCACTTGGTCCAGTTCTCCTAAATAGTCAGTGGTTTCTACACATGTTGAAGCCTAGCTATAGTGACATTTAAGAGTTTTTAATTAGTCAGCTAAAAACTAGTTTATTACATACATTTTTTTTGTTTTACAGTAAATGTGGCAATTGACTATTATGATAAATGTTCTAAACATTTTAGGTGAAATTTGTGGTTTCTCGTTAAGAAACAACACACAAGTTTATGCTTGTGGTTATTATGTGGCTAACAGCTCCTTGGTTGCTGTCATTGTTACCCATAAGGGATCACAGAATGTTTTCCTTTTTTAAAAACAAAAAACAAGTTCAGCTAAAATTATAAAAACCCAATACAAAAAGCTGAAAATTTAATGAAAAAGACACACCAAACTTATACTTTAAATTCATAGTCAAATATGAAATTTAAATAAGAAGGATAAAAAATAAAAAATCTAAAAACGCTTTAGTAGATTTTAAGTCTGGCCACAGAGTGTGTTTTGTGTGGCTTAAGTTTACAACAAAACAAAGTTGATATGAAGCTGAAAGGGCATCTTTTGTTTTGAAACATGCTTCAACCCGGAAGCCAAAGGGGATTCCTTTTGGTGGAAGCTGTGATAGGAAGTAATGGTCTGATTCACAAAATCTACTTTCACTTTTTTCCCTCATTATCTGCTCAACAATTGCATATAAAAATCAACCTCTTCCTCTGCTTCTTCCTCCACTTTCATGAGGAAAGCTTTCATTTTATCACATCTGCTGCTGCTTTTATCCTTGTACTTTTGCTGGAATGCTGTTGCAATTCATAGCAGATATAAAATGAGTTTTAAAGTATGAATAAATGAACACATTTAGGTCAAATATATGATAATTGTGAGAAATTCCATCCATCCATTCATTTCCTAAACCCTCTATAAAGCTTGTATAGGGTCTTTGGGTCGCTGGAGCCAACCCAGCTAATAAAAGGCGAGAGTTTGTAAAAGCTAAACAGTACAAATAATGTCTTAGAATTATAATGCAAGATTCCAATTCTTGAATTTTCAACAAACTTATTTAAAGCCTCTTTTATTATGCTGGAGAGTGTGCTTTGACTGTAATGTGGTTTTAAATTTGACGTTCCATAAGGAGTGATCAGAGATTGTAATGTTCTTGGAAATGTTGGGATTACCTCAAACGGTTCAACCCTGTTTCTAACTTAAAGATAGCACTCCTTTGTACTGTTTTTTAAGATTTCTTGCTAAAGTCGTTGTCATTACAAAAGTAGATACTTCCAAAATTGACAAGCTCTGATAAAGCAGCAATTTTCTTTGATAGCTTCTTTTCGTGGACTTTCAAGGACACAGAAGATATTTGGGCTATTGAATGACCCAGTTGTGGAAAAGCCTTTACATCTAGAACCCTTCTGTCTACACAAATGGTTCTAGATCATTTCTGTAGCAGTGAACGGTACCGTGTTCCCAAGAAAAAGAAAATCCAAAACACCCTTTAATCAATTTTTCCAGCCGTGAGCCCTTTTCTTTATCTTTTCTTTATTTTTGCTTCGTTACGAACACTACAGTCTAACCTTGACATGATTGGCCAAGACATCAACTGGATGTCTGGAATTTTTTTTTTAGAATTTTCCTAGATTGATGGCCCGCAATGATTACTTTCTATCAACTGTTTGTTTAAACTTCTGCTTTTATAGGTGCAATCACACCTACCGATGGTCAGTTTACCAAGTGATAAACAGCTTGTTGCTTTTGTTTCCCACGCTTTACATACGGAGGCAGAAGGACTTCTTACTTTCCACATTCTTTGTGTTTTAAGCTTCCGATGTCAACACAAAACTAGAATTTTTTCTTACTGATTTTTCTTGGGTGTCCATCCTTGTTTTTCCTTCTGACACTAAGTGCTATGAATCATGCTGGTACAGCCACTCAGCATTTATATGTGGAAACCCCAAAAAAAACACCCTTAGCAAACAACTTATTAATGAGGCATGCTGCCGACAGTAAGCCTTACTCACAGAAAGACGTTTTATTAGACCATTTTGCAAGTTTAAAGATCCAGTGGAAAAATGAACAAAGTTAAGGAAAGTAGCCAAGAGGAAGAGTTTTTTTGAAAACATGAAACAAGAGTAGAATCAAATCAAAAGTTTGTTTTTGGTAATTTTCTGGATATTTTTAGAGAATTTAAAGAAACAAAGACAAGGAATTGTACTCACCACCATCTGAAGAAGCAGCAGACTGGAAGAAAACAAAGAGAGACATGAGTGAGAAGCTGCCCTCATGACCTCCTGCGCTGAGAAAAGACACTAAACCATGACTTTCTACAGACATCCGAGCTGTTTTTTGTTGGTTTCTGTCCCAGAGAGTGTCTCTCTACTGGGTTGGCTCTCGAAGTTTGGGACCTTTAACACACCAATTGATCTGCGAGTGGGTGGACCCACAGCTGTTCACACCTCCCCACTTCATTTTATTATGCCCTCTTCTACACACTCGCGCGCACATGCGCATGCCCACACATCCACATCTCCAACTGTTTGCATTCCTGCTAACTGCAGTCACATTGATAAGAGCTCATCAAGGCAGTGGGCTGAAGAGGCCGTCTGCATGTGCGACGACCCTCCGCTCACATGCAAATGAGGGATCGAGTGCTTCACGCTAGGAAGAATGTCCCTGACTGCAACCCAAAGAAAGAAGAAGAAAAAAATCTGTATTTGCTCGGCCTACAAAGACCTCAAAACAGCTCTCACATGGGAGCTGATGTTGAGTCTTGAGGTTGAGTCCGAAGATAACATTTGGAAAAAAAAAACTGCTGAGGAAAGCCTGTTGAGAAGTTTTATTCTTTGAGTGTCTCTGGCTATATGTCCGTCAAGGTAAGTGCCAACGTTTTAGCGAAGATTAAGCGAGAAAATACGCAGATGAATAAATTAACTTTTAGTCCAAATATATTCATATGTGCCAGTTGTACAACAAACTTCCAATACTAAACCAAAAATATTCTTTATAAGACTAATTAAAAGAAGATTAGCGTCCAAACTTTAGTGACAGGGCTGTATTTAAATGTGGAGAACGTCTAAAAAAACTTTGTCCAAGAACACTCGCTTCATCGATGCGTCGGTGGATTCATCTGAAGAAAAAGGGAAAGACTATTTCCAGAAACGTGTTTACAGAGCTGCCACTTCAAAGTGTGAATGTTCAAGGCTGATAATACGCCTTTCCTTCCAAGCTTTAGGTTTAAGCTTACAGGAAAAAGCACAAGGATTTCTGCTGCAGTGCTCTTCATTCAATGAACTGGCAGAAACATAAAAAAAAATAATAATAGTGGTCCATTTGTCCATTTTCAGAATCTACTGAATCATATTTTGGGGTGATGGGGTTGCTGGAACCTAGCAGCTGTTGGGAAAAAGACCAGTTCTATTGTGGATGTCTTCTTGGCCACATGAAGCAATAATAGACAGAACTCCCTTCCATTTTTGGGGGGAAGGAACCACATGTAAAAAGTCTATCAGACACAGACCACCAAGCCACTAATTGTCTATCACCGCCTCTTTACAACTCCTCCACCGAGTCCAGCCCTGCATCACCAGGCCACCGCTTCTGTGGTGGTTTTGCATGTGTACAGTAATCATGGGTGGGATGAGGACCAACGCGAAGCTGGAACACAGAACACCCACACAATCCGTTTGTCTCTTCAGATCTAAAAACAGCTCAGGCTTTGAGCCTTTTATACAAGTGAGGATCGTTATTTGGAATAATATACGCTAAATGTCACGACCACTTCTTTACACCCTGAGAAATAGTTTTGTGTTTTAGTCATGTGCACCTTTTCGGGGGTTGACCCAGACAAAAGCTGCGTCTTTTTGGGCTGTCTGGGCCTGTGGAGGGTCGTACACAAGTGCTTCCGAATTCCCTTGAGGCTCTTGTGGCCAAATGGAATGCACCATTGTCATGCGTGTGCTAAGTGTATTGTGAAGTATTTATGTCGCACTTACGACATACAGATAATGCTTTTGTACGGTGCCCTTACGCCACACTTTAGTTGTTAGTAAGGTGCAAGAGCTGGCTCCTTACTGATTGAGCACAAATACTATATGGACAGGGTTTGCACATGAAACACAAGTGCCCGTAGGACAAACTACACTCTGATTATCTAATTTATAACAGTCAGACAAGTTGTTTATTAAGATTGTGTTCAAGCTAAGAAATAATGGGGCTATGTTTTCCAAAAAATATGTGTTCTTCTATATATTGTACATTTTCAGAGATGATTTTTAGCAATTTTCGCAGTATTGTGATATCATCGATATCATGAGACATGTATTGCGTATAGTCAGTGATTCCTAGCCCTAGCGCACACTAAGGCCCAATCCGAATTCTTCCCTTCTCCCTTCCCCTCCATTTGAAGAGGCAGTTTAAGTGCAAGTCGTGTCCAGGAAATGTATTATTTAAATCCGACCCTCCAAACAGAAGGATACAAGATCCTCCGTTGCGAGGGTAAACTGTGTCACGCTGAGAAGTGCTTTTCTTCACGTGGGTGCGCTCTGAACCACAGAAGTTTAGATTTAAATGTAAGTTATGACTTTTGTAATATATTTTCAAGCACTGGAAGCTCTGCGCTATTGCTAGCGGACCGACGATTATTGGTGACGTCATCGAACGAAAGTGACGTCCGAAATATGCGACGCTACTTTTCATAACTCTCCGTTTGGAGGGGTAAATGAAGGGGAAGGGAGGAGGGAAGAATTTGGATTGGGTCTAATAACTTCAACAGAACTAATAGGCCCCTTGCAGAGGGCACAGGCTTTGTTGGGGTTAAACACTGAAAAATTTGTTTGACGGACCTGCATCTCACCTACTTCCCCCTTACTTGCTCTTTAAGTCAGGGATCCCCAAACTATGGCCCACGGGCCAGATCTGGCCCGGCCCACCAAACACTATTGACCCACATAGAAGGTGACTTTTTATTCCACCCTTCTGCAGTCTGAACTTTGACGGGAGAGGGTGGACTATTTATTGGTTTAATTTTTTTTAATGTTTTAGTATTTCTTTTTCTGTGAAGATTACAGAAATTAATTATTTAAAATTTGCCTACGTGTGGTTTTCTGAAAAAACATAAATGTTTACATTTAAGCTGCAATAGTTACACTTTTTCTGTTTGCCTACAAACTGACCCCGGCCCCACATCAGAGAAGAAAACAGTTGTGGCCCTCATAGGGAAAAGGTTTGGGGACCCCTGCTTTAAGTGTTTACTACAACCTGTTGCTGGCAGTATGCCCAAAGAAAAGTGTTGTCCCCCTAAAACAAAAGTGGACAGGATTTCATGTATGCACATCACTGAAAATCTTGTGGGTTCCAGACGACCCTACTTCCAACGTGCCTTGGGTAGCACAATGTTGTGCCTCAAACAGATTAGTTCATTTTTCGCCCACAGACAGACCATTTCCACCCTAAAGGCCAGCTGTGACTAAGGCATGAAGTATTGACAGCACTTCATGACACATTTGGTTTGTTTTAGATTTATGTAAGAGAGGTTTCTCAGGGAAGCGAAAGAGTAATAATTATCCATCCTCAAAATTGAAGCAATATCTCGTGTTTAGCCAATACTCATACGCGGAAGAAGCGTCTGTTAGTTGTTCAAGATCAAATCCTCACATTTATACATCCAAACAATAAAGTTAACCTTTTTTGTTTCTATGGTTATCAATAAAATTATAGGAAAATGTTTTATGGATCTGTTAAAGAGATAAAACAAGAATAAGTACGTAATGGTTATTTTTGAGATATTTTCAATATTATTATCATCGGAATGCCAAACAAATGGTTCAGTTGTGAGGCTTGAAGGTTTGACCACACACAAACACAAGCCTGTGCGCTTTACAATCTGCTCTCTTGCCTACAGGTTTGGTCGCAAAGATGACCCAACGAGATCGTCACCTCTTGAACGTCCGGTCCCCTTCCTCTGCTAACGCCTCTGGAGCATAAAACTGCTGCAGGGGGGGCTCGGTGTGGGGTGGATTGCACCACTTCTCGCCGTCTTCCTGGAATGTTGTCATCCACTTCAGATTGTCAATCAGATCAATGCCAAAGTCAAACGACGGCGCAGAAAATAGTAGGCTGTCTAGCAGTAGATCCACTTCGCCGAAGGAGAATAGGCCGGAGGTGACACCTTATCAACATGCTGCCGCAAAATTTACCATATTGTCAACTCCCTTTTTGTCAAACAGTTGTTTAAAAAACGGTTTCAATTTTAAAACCTGTTGAGACACGTCCCCGTCTTTAAAAGTTGACTATACTCAATCCCGGTTCCTGTTTACGGCTCTGAAAAAGTTCACTTTTACAAAAAACAAAGAGTGCCGACCGTTTCAAACAGCTGTTCAAAGAGGGAGAGACACACACAGAGAGAGGCAGCGATGAGCCACAAAAGAAGGAGATTAATGAGAAAACCAGCTGACGGAAGAAAAGGAGGCTCCTGGCTTTATCCTGAGGAGGAAGAGGAGGCTCAACCGGGCGAGTCACTGTTTACTTACAAAGTTAAAGTTCCAGCTCCTCTTGAAGGAGAGTCTCTTTTTGAGACTCATTGTTCCCTGGTCTGTTACACTAGCAGCACACAGACAAAATGTGTGTGTGTGTGTGCAAACGCATACCTGAACACTCTCCACCCAAAATCTCCGCAAACCATGTCTGTACAAGTTGGAGAAAGGGAGAAGAGGGAGGGAGTAGGAGGCAAAGATTTGACAAGGTAATAGGACAGGAAAAAAAAAGGGAGTAGGACGAGGCGGCGCAAAAAAGAGGGAAGAAAGATTCCCTTACTCGGCGGCTGTTGCCATGGGAACCGAGCTGACAATACATACTAACTCTGCCACAGAGGCAAGAAGGAATCAGAGGAATTAACCCCCCCCCCCGCTACAAAAACACACTAAAAACCACAAGGGTCCACAAAACCCCTCTTTTGACGCCAATTGGTGCAATCCACGAGAGACACAAGAAATAGACACTCTGGTAAATGGAAGCCATATGAGTTTTTCGTCAGTGCAAGTAAAAGTTTACTTGTCCAGTAGTGGAACTGTTCATGCGCCGAATATACACGCATAAATTACTACATTGATCCTCTCCTGAGCTGAGATCTCACTTCTCTTTTTTCCCAGCCGCTCTTCCAGCGCAGGTGGCTCGGAGATGAAAAGCGATCTTTGAAGTCAAATTTGCCGTGAAGACCGGATGAGACGTTCAATAACACCCCCTTCTATTCGTGATGGATTTTTTTTTCTTTTACCACCATAGTTGTTTGATTTGTGCGTTGGGTTTCTATTTGGCGGTGAGAAGTGGTGCAGATCTCAGGAGCGGCGTGAGCCGATATAATTAGAAAAGAGTGAAAAGACACACGAGGAGGAAGGAACAGATTGTCTTCCAACACAATAGCAAGTATTTCTAACTTAACCCTTTAACACCGGAGTAACTCCACTGTTTATGTTCTTTGATTTACTGCAACTTTTCAATTGTTAACGCTTGAAAAGTTACAGTATGTTAAAAATGTTCTGGCGTCACCGGTGACGCCTCAGGTGTTAAAGGGTTAAATAGAAAATAACCACACTGGAAATAAATTCAATGATTGATCTTTAATTGGTCTAAATTGGTTACTTGGATGATTTATTTATATATTTGTTGTGCAGATGCCAGCAGATTGTCTTTTATTCTTGAATTTGTTCCGCTGGAGTCATCCGCTGTTATCGGCAAGCAATAATCCTCACGCTGTGCATGCCTGCAGGACCTCACAACACAAAGAAATGAGGCTTTTATTTGATAAAGAACGCAGCTTCCTGCTTAATGACATGAAACTACCTCGGAGGAGAAAAAGGGAAATACGAGAAGTTTTATTTTTTGGAGGCTTCACCAAGAAAATGTTTATCCTTTGAGTTTGACTAAAATGTATATGGTTGATGAGTTTGAGATCTAATCTGCATTGTTTCGGGCTAAATTGCAGAATTTTTGTATGAATATAGCATCTAAAAGTGAAAAACTCATGTTTTCTTAGCAATAATAATGAGGTCATATCATTTAGAAAGGTCAACATCTCCAGGAAAGTAAATCGCCTTTTAAGTCTCACACATACATTTATGTCAATCCAAATAAACTGCATTTAAGATACTAAGCTAGATTTGCCAAAATAAATAAATACACAAAGAAGGTATAGTCTTGGAAATCCTCTTAACCGGGGCCTGAAAATAATCTAAGTCTGGTATCTGTGGTCGAAGACGAACCATCCCCTGAAAAATAACATCAACAAAGAATCAAGCATGGGGGCAACTTCCTTTTGAGGGAGGGTAATAAGGGCGGGGTGGGCTGATAAGATGGAAGACATGCTTCTTCCTAAACCATGCAAGGAGTTTGGCTGCGAGAGGAAGAGAAAAAGAAAGTCCTCTGACAATATTTAGGTATAAACGCTTTTATTTTGAAAGTTATAGAGCATTGTGAGGGGACATTTTCTTTACAGATTTTGATTATTTTATTCGGAATTATCAGATAAGGAATAATTTAGATTAAAGCCAGGAATTTTTCCAGATGACTTGTTTTGAAAAACTTGAGTCTAATGGGACATATCATCTTTCTAATAAGTCAAACGTATTTACTTTATTCAAGATAACCAGCCTAAAGGACAAAAACATGCGCTTCCATGTGTGAAGATGGTCCATAAAAGCCTGAGTCCAGCACTACAAAAGCAATCAACCCTTTTAAGTGTAATCTCAGTCGTTCAAAAGACTTACACAAGTGATTTACATGTACAACTGAGGCCATCACCAAGCTACGTTTCATCTCTTAATCCTTCTGATCACAACTAATCCTCCTGCCTGTTCCCTAACCCGAACAGGTAAGCCACAGCAGATGGGTGCTTCTACGCTATGGTGTGGATTAAAATGCCATTATTCTAATCAGTCCTCAGCATCAACCACTTGTTGCTGCTTAAAAGTGTTGCCTTTTTGCAGCTGCGACGACTGAAAGTTTGGATTTTCTCTATAATAATTAGAAACATTTTGGAAGCATCGATTCCTGCCTCTATTCCTCTCAATTGACTTTGACTGTAAAGCGCTTTGGGCCTTTGAGGAAGGTAGAAAAGTCCAGTACATGTATCCACCATTTACCCAGTATATAAGTATACACCATTGACCAAGTAAACAAGTATCCGCCATTTACCAAGTATACAAGTATAGGCCATTAACTAAGATATAAGTATCTGCCATTGACCAAGTATATAAGTACACGCCATTTACAACTACACAAGTATACGGCATTTACAAGTATACAAGAAAAAGCCATTTACCAAATATACAAGAATACACCATTTACCAACTATACAAGAATATGCCATTTGCTAAGTCTACAAGAATACGCTATTTACCAAGTAAACAAGTGTATGCCATTTATCATTTAGCAACCTTTGGTTTGGGTTGTCAGTTATTGGAGTCGGCTGATGCCGATATTAATACTGGTATGAGCGTTGATATTAGGTATTTAGATTATCGGTATCAACCTTTATTTTAGATCAGACAGGCCGATATTGAACTGGTTATTCTGAGTTAAACTTTGAAATAAAGTTTTACAAATGCCACTAGTATCATGCTATTATGCTAGCAAACTCAAGCTAACACCATGGTTGTCATTTATAGGGGTTGGGCGATACCGATATCAATATTGGTATCCATGCCGATATCAATATCTGTATCGGAGCAAATATTGGGTATTTCGACACATATTGGTATCTGCCTTTTTATTAATCCGACGGGCCGATATTGAACTGGTTATTTTTGGCTCTTAAGCAGCTGTGCCTCTGTCTTCTTTACTGTCCTGCCCACTGCAATCGGATTGGTCAATTTATTGGGCCTCTGTGGTTTCCAGAGCGTTTATGTAGCGAGCTCATATACTATGACCCAACACGTTTATGGTGGATATCATTAGTCATAACTTGTTGAAGCCTTTTCATAATTTATTTTAAAGTTTTGGTTTTAGCTAAAACTAGCTAGATTCTTCTTGTTTTTCTTTACTGACCTGCAGAGGAGTAATAATAACTTGTTCATGATCGGGCTAGGTGGAGGAAATTCTATACAGGAAGTAAGTATGACAGGTTTGATATAAGGCACAGCTGAAGTCCACCACATTGAGGGGAGACACAGGAACCAGTGATCAACCCCCCACCCCTCCTCTGCAGTTTATTATCAGAGAGGGATTTGCTCACATGAGCCTCAAGGGCTAGAGGTAGATCAACCACATGAGATGCCACCACAACCTCCCACCGATGCCTTCCTTTGCTATAAAAAAAGAAAAAAACAAAAATGGACTTTCCAACCTGAAATCCGACACTTATAATTAGCTCTGCGAGTCTCCACAAAGTTTCCACAGAACCAAAGGAAGGCTTTGTTGTGCAATATTTAGAAGAAAAAAAAAAGTTTGGTTTGTTGTGATGTGATATAACGGGGACACAAAACAATATCGCCCACCTGGACATGAACAAGTACTGACAATCAAGTCATATAAACAGCAATCTGCTGGTACATGTTTACTTTCTTGGCAAAAGTTTTTGATCTTATGAGCAGCTAAGAACCCCAGATTTTTAGTATGAGAGTAAAAAGGTAACAATGAGTTTAATCTAAGTTTATTTTTAAGTTTGTAATGTGTACATATTTAGTATGGTAGCAAGCTAATGAAAACAATATAGATCAGCAATACATATTTCTTTCAGTTCTGATTTTTATGAATGACTGGAGGGTTACTTTTGGAATTTTTGGACTAATACAAAAATATCAAGGGTAAGAAAATAATCTACTTATGGAAGAGTTTGTTCTTTTTTTTGTTTGATAAGAACATTGACTCCCCAAACCTTATAGGTGCATAACGTTAATTGTAAAACAGTTGGACAAAGCTTTTGGTCACATGACCTACTGGTTTATTTTAACTTAAATTGACATTTCTACATCCCGTTGCCAACATACAGTATATCTCCACCAGTTTTAACGGGACTGACCACTGCTGTTCCCAAAAAATTGTCCCAACACTTTTTCCAGTCTGGAACATGTCGAGAAGAAGTATTGCATAGGCTAGGATTTGATGATCAGTCAAAAGACTATACAACCGTTTGAGTATAGTTTGAAGTCAAATCTAAATTAAATGATAAAGTTCATAACAATTTAACTTAGTAGTGTTTCACCCTTTAACAAAGGGGTGTCAAACTCATTTTGGTTCAGGGCCACATTCAACCCGTCTGATCTCAAGTGAGCCGGACCAGTAACATAATAGTAAAATAACCTTTGGTCAACTTGTTATCTGTAGCTTTGTCTTAGTTTTGTTATTTTCTCACTTTGAAAATGCCTCAAACAACCTAGTATCTTAATCACTTTTTATTATTATTATTATTAGAGCTGGTATTATTATTATCTTTTCCCAACAACATTTTGATAATTGTGCTGTCACACCTGATAATGCTAATTTTTATAGCAATTTAACAACGGTGAGGCTGGCAGGAAACCTACCCAGGAATCTTACCCAGACGTGGCATGTTCTTGTAAAGAAATGCTGTTTGTTTCTTGATCTCTTGTTATGACAGTATTTCTTCTCCTAGTGGTGGAATTGCTCATTGCGGCGTTTTCTTTAAAAAAGCATAACTTGCCAAAGAAATGGGCTACAAAAACTTGCTTTTTTTCTTCTCAATCTTTTCGGTTCAGATTAAACCATCTGGGGGTCCAGATGCGGCCCAGGGGGCCGTATGTTTAACATTCCTGCTTTAACATCAGAGATGTCCCCAACACCTGAATACCACACGTTCTTTTACCTACCATAACTCTTTGACCATTTGTGTGATCAGTGTGTATCATCTGCTTTCCACTGACATGTAACATTACCATAGAGTGACTTTTCTCAGTCACTGCTGTAAAGTATTGCATATCAGCGCAGGCTGCTTTCTGTCTGGAATTACTTAAATGCGTCAACAGTTAAAGGGTTATAGAAGTCACAGGATTATGAACATGCCGCTTTAAAGGGTTAAAAAGGATAAAACAGAAAACCAAATATATAATATAAAGTTAACCCATGAAGAGACTGGCATCTACTCAGTATAACAAAGTCCACGTGATTACTTGGGGAAATTACTCGTTTCAAGCCATTTTTGATTTCCAGTGTGCTTCATTCCGGAAGTTAAAGGGTTGTCTCTTGGTGTCGTAAAAATCGAAGCGGACCAGAATCTTGATCTGGCCCCCACAGGGACAGACAGCGAGCAACAGACTCCATTAGATTGAAAGCTTTTCTTATCACGATGTGCCAATCACTCTGCAGCAGTTTAAAGATGGACCCACAGTGTTTCCTCCATCCAGTCTCAATGTCTTAACAGTACTAGCCTCAAAACTGGTAAGAATTTAGAAAGCCTTTTTTAATCCGAAGCTTTTACCTTCATAGAGAACTCTTCACTCTGTGGTATCCTTTCATTTCTGCTGTATTTATTACATAATCAGATGCTTTGTCTATCTGACACATTCATTAATGCCGCTCAACCTTAATCCTCTTTCAATTAACCAAAATATGTTATGATGTGAGTCATCTCACACCGCAGTCTTTCATTTTAACACCACGTTCCTGTTTTGATTGTGAGAGAAAAGCTCAGCGCTGAGAATCGTGCTGACGAAATTCCCCCACCGATCGGCGAGGGCCTGATAGAACAAGACCCCAGCATGGAGCTGAACCACTTTGCCTCAATGCAGGTCTGGAAAGATCACGCTACGGGCATAACCCATTCCAGTTCATTCAAGGAAGGACATGAAGCAAACAGGCCCAAACACGCCTCATATGTTTAGCTTTGGGTGTTTGGGTAGAAAAACCTTGAACACGCCAAGTCGACACACGTAAGATAGCTATGTCCAAAGTGTCAACACGGAGGAGAAGACATTGGTTCTGGATGAGTAATATCCACACCCTCTTGTAGTAGTTTGTCTCCAAGTGAAGCAGAAAATCGGGGTGGTAAATAATAGGAGAATAAACCAAGAAAAGGGGCTGAATCAATTTTTAAAGTTTAAGCCTTGGTTACCTAAAAAAACTGTTTCCTAAATATGTCTGTCCAGAGATAGCAAGTATTTTTGTGGTTGCAGTTTGACCACACAGCAAACTCAGCAGCCAAGAGCCACATCTGGTCATCTGGCTGGTGACTGTTGCATGCTCATAGCAACTGGAACGCCCACTGCACAACTTCTGCTGTCTTACTTGGGTTTTTTCTCCCCGCTATGGTGGGTTTCAGTCCATCAATGTGTAATCAAAAAGCTTATGTGGGGAAAGAAAAATGCAAGAACGGTAAGGGAGCTCTCTGTGTTTGTACTGTACGGTTTGTGCATCATTTAATGCTAGCCTAAGGACAGTGTTCCTGAGCAGAACTGTCCACCCACACTCCAGAAGCTGGTCCGCATTGCTAATCCCCCCAAATACACCATCCGGTTCATCTTCTCAGGTCGCAAAAATCTAGGGAAAAAAATTCATCACACACAAGGGAAAAACATTTGTACCTTGACGACCAGAAACATCAACCAACTTATGGTGCAGTGAAGTTCATTTGTGAACAAGAGAGCCTTGAAGGCGAGAGGAAAACAATGAAGGAGTGGTGATTGGAAACAGAAACGGGCTTCTGCAAAACAAATCAGAGCTGAAGTAAAACCAGAGGCGACCGCGTCGAGTTCAAAGTAAACAGCTGGCTGCAACGCGATGACCTCAAAGCGCAATCCCGATGAACATCCACTGTAGGGTTGATTTTATCTGGCAGCAACGAGTTCACATCGCCGTGTCCTTCACACTGATTTAGACTTTAGAGTGCGGCTAACTGGCAGCGAATGGGGGGGGGTCATTTCTCAGGGCAAGTGCAACAGAGTGCATTTATGGAGAATGAGCCTGTTGGGTGTCCCTAAAAAAATCCTAAAGTCAGCGCGCGTTCTGCTGCAGAAGCACCTCTCGCTGTAGCATCTGTTTATACAGTGTGTGTCATACGACACATGGGAGTTTCGCTGGCACCGGTTAAAACAGTCTCCAGACAGACCACACAAGCTGTTTATGGAGCTACAGCAGGTAGAAAAGTCGGCGGTGTTATCAGAGGAAATAAGGGGATTTCATCACTTACTGAGTTCAGAGCTAAAGTTTGCTCCATGTATGGCGCTGGGTGCCGGGCTCGTCTTCAGCGCTGTTCCCTGCGGCTGCTGCCGTGCGTGAAGGAGTCCATCGGCTGGATCTCGGCAGCGCGAGTCTGTTTGCAGGGCAGACGCAAGAGCTGCACGCGGAGGAGGAGGAGGAGGAGGAGGAGGAAGAGCGTGTGCAGATGAACCGAAAATCCTGACAGCTACTGGGAGTTCAAAAGCTCCCTCTCTCTTCCTCCACTGCCGGTTCCTCTCCCTCCCTCCTTCCCTTCGCGGTGAATTCCTCCTCTTCCCTTCTCTATTTACCTCCCTCCCTGTCTGTCTGTGTGTCCTCTGCTACACCCACAGGATGGATCCATTACCCACATGCGCGCAAGCCAGAGCTGCTAATGTATCTACACCTAAAAGTGGAGGAGGAAGTTCACGCAGGAGAAAAGAAACAAGGTTCCTTTCGAATGACGCTCCTGCTAATGGATCGTGTTGACATTACTAGACGTGTGGTACAACAGGGGAGACGGAGTCAGTGCAAACAGGCGCAGCAGCCTGCTAATGGTCGTCAAAGCTGAACGCACCATCAGCTGCTGAGGCTCAATGTGTCAGAATCGAGTGACAAACAAGATGAGCAAGAAATGGCTCACAGCGGTGCGCCAATGCAGAGTAATGTCAGGGCATTTTTGCAGGAGGAGTGCTCTGACAAGTTCTGGAAAGACGAGAAGGAACCAAAGCAGCACATTCTTTGACATGCCCGGACACAAATCTGTACAAGAAATGAGCGCAAATGAACATGGGCAGACACTCCTGTGTTTAATTTGACTGCAAGGAAAAAAAATCCTTTAATAGCAAATGTGAAACTAAAGCAAATAGCTTGGTTTATGCTTCTTAAATTAACATGTCAATGCCTCATACAAGTCTGTAGAGCCACATACAAATCTGTAAGCCCACACACAAGTGTATAAATCCACTAACAAGTATTCAAGTTCACATTCAAGTCTATGAATCCACAAACAAGTCCACATACTAGTCTATGTCCAAATAAAAGTCTATAAGTCCAAACACAAGTCTAACAGTTCACATTCAAGTCTATGAATCCACAAACAAGTCCACAAGTCTATACACTAGTCTGTGAGTCCAAATAGTAGTCTATAAATTCACCTTCAAGCCTATGAATCTGCAAACAAGTCCATTATTCCACACACTAGACTATAAGTCCAAATACAAGTCTATGAGTTTAGTTCAAGTCTATGAATCCCCAAACAAGTCCATAAGTCCACACACAAGTCTATAAGTTCACACAGTGTTCAAATTCAAGTCTATGAATCCACAAACAAGTAAATAAGTCCATACACTAATCTATAAGTCCAAATACAAGTCTATTAGTTCACATACAAGTCTAAAAACTCACATATAAGTCTATGAATCCACAAACAACTTAATAGGTCCATACACTAGTCTATGTCCAAATATAAATCTGTAAGTCAAAATACAATTATTTAAGGCTACATACAAGTCTATAAGTTCACTGCCAAATCCATAAGTTCAAGCTCAAGTCTACGAATCAGGAAACAAGTTCATGGGTCCATACACTAGTCTACAGGATAGGTAGAAACATAAATCTATAAGTCCAACACAAGTCTTTAAGGCTACACACAACTCTATAAGTTCACATACAAGTCTATAAGTTCAAGTTTATGAAGTCTATGAATCAGCAAACAAGTTCATGGGTCCATACACTAGTCTATAAGTTCACATAAAAGTTTATAAGTCAACGTACAAATCTATTAAGTTCACATTCAAGACTGTGACAAGACAACAGGTCTTTAAGGCTACATACAAGTCTTAAAGCAGGTGTGTCACATGTTTATGTAACCTGAGATTTAAAGGACATTTAACCCTTGTGCTATCTTATGGGGTCCAGATGACCCCACCCATATATTGGTGTGTGACCCCTCCCATGACAAAGGTGGACAGTATTTTAAGTCTGCCACGGACACCAGTGAAGATAAAAAATCCTTGAAAAAAAAAGCGCGCTGTTTAGTCGTAAAATTTTCATATTTTTGAGGTATTTATTTCGACAAAATACTTTTTTTTTAGGTAGTGAGCGTGTGTCCGAATCGGGTTTAAATCCAGGGTACTAGACAGTCCTGGACTATATAGTCTTTTAAAGTTTATTTTTAGCTTAAATGCAGGCTTGGAGTTTCAGGATAAGATGGAAGTATTGGGTTTTCTATGGAATCTGTGAAAAAGTGTTTTAAAATTTCGACATGTTGTGTTTACAGTAATAACAATCTCGTTGAGAAACTTTGGTGCAATTTCCGTAAGGAAGATTGACCTCATTTCCAGGTATGCTGGAATGCAGATTACTTCCCTCTGCATGTCACTCCCCAACTATCTCTTCACTTTGAACTAATAGCTAAAGAGCTCACTTTGTTCACAGCCAAACACAATCAAGTTCCTGCCCTTAATTGTATAGATCTCTGTCCCATTCTTGGGGTATACTCTGGTCTCAATCACCATCAGCATTAAGGCTGTGGGAGTTTGTTCATTATGGTTCGAGGTCTTCCCATCCATACAAGACATCACTGACCGAGAGCCTAACTGCCAAAGACTATGAACTTATTTCATGCACATTTTCAATTTTGTCATACATGTTTCCACAGTATTACCAAATACTCTCTTTATTAAAATAACACTTGGACTAAATCTTAAATAAAAGCACCAATCTCTGCTAAGAGTGACTGTAGAAACTCAAGAATTCAACATATTCAGGAGGATGCAACAAGACTCACCAAGATGACAAGACGATCACTCAATCATTTTGTAAGAACTCTCTAAGTCATCCACATTGTCTTCTAATGATTTGAACATGAGCTTCAGGTTAGGAATGAGAGGGAGGATTACATCACAAGTGATTACAGCTTCCAGAACAGTTTCAGAATCGAACACATGAGGAGACAGTTCTGAAGAACAGCTGTGCTGTCTATCTCTGAAGAACCTAAAGTACACGATCTGCTTTTGTTTTGAGTGTGTTTATAGCAATTAAAAACATGGAGGAAGTCGGGAGTGCGCATTAACTGAATATGACTCATACTGCATGAGTAACAGACAACTGAGGAAGCGGCGGCCCTGACTGACATTAATGCGAGGGAATGCATGTCGCCGCACAGTCAGCAAGCGCAGCGGCACTCATTAGCGACCAAACAAATTGGTCCGTGCCTCTGGCGCGCACACAAAGACCACTCTATGCACAGCCCTCTTGCCACAAGCGAAGCAGCAAACGCAGCCAAAGGCAAAGAAAATGAAAGGTTTGGGAAGGTGAAGGTCCACTGATAGAAAAACCAGTCCAGGAGGAAAGTACGGAAACCAGATGCACACAAATACACAAATAAAAGCCGCCACTTTGAAAAGACAAAGAAGTTGTTGCCCACCTCCAGGTCATCCAGGGATCGAGCCAGGCTGAGACGTTTGGCAGATCGTCGTTTGGAGGCGCGGATACCTCCCATCCCCCAGAATCGGGACGTCTGAGGCAAAAACAAAAAGACACAACTATTAATGACCATCTTCCAAACCCACTTATTTTGGGGTCCCTGGTTGCTGGAGCCTATCCCTGTTGTGCGGCACTGAAATATATTCTAAAATATATTATATTGTTTTAACCATATAAACGTAATTTTCCTACATTTATAAAGAGATGAAGTTTGAGAACCCAAAGGACAACAGATGCTAACCCTTATATTAACATAAGCGTTAAGCTTTTTCTATTTTTTTTTTTCTGATGGAGATAAAAACAAACTGACTGAGATTTTCTGCCTTGAATTGCCACTAATGATCTCAAAAAAAGAAAGAAAGAAAAGAAAGACCTGGAAATATCACAGTGCAGACTGTTTCTTTCAAGTCTGGTAAGTCTCAGATATCCATTAAACCCACCACAGGGTGTTGTAAACCAAACATTCCAGCTCGCCTTATTCTTATGGTCAGAGCGGCCGTGCCTAATATTTAAAGTGCAGTTGAAGAATTGCAGATAATTACCACTGCATGACATGGGCTGAACCCTGTAATTTGCCCGGCTTCCTGTCTAAGATTGTCTTCTTTCTGATCTTAAGGCAAGCTGGAGGAGGAGGAGGGGGTGATGAAGTCGTGATCCGGCTCAGACTAGAACCAGAAAAAGTAGGAGGGTGTCAAAATGGACCGGGTCAACTTTATCGGTATGGATCCCCGTATTGGCGTGGGTTCACCAACACTAACGGAGCTCTTTGTGTGCGGCTGAGAGAAACAGAAAACACTCACAGGAATGATAGCTTCCAAGGGGAACCAGGATGTGGATGAAGAGAGACATCTTGTGGGCAAAAAAGAAACTAACATTTCTTTCTACATTTCTAGCTGTGACATCAGTGATTTCTAGAGACGTAAAAGATACAGATTTGTATCGTAATCAGTCTAGTTATGAGAATAACAGCAGTATTGGTTAAGAAAACCACAGATATAAACAAGATTATGCTTGTAAAAAGACATAAAATCAATCAGGAAGTAAATAATCCATTTTAATTGTGATTCTAATGCAGAAACCTGATCTAATAGTTTTATAAAACATTTTTTTAAAAGTTATAAACAGATCGCGATTGGTTCCTATTTTATTTTAAAACCTTCTTTTTATCATTTAACACTTAAACAGAATACTTCTGTGAAGTAGCTTAAACAATGAAGCACAAATAGTGCAACTAGAAAACTATACACTAGTAAAAATGGGTGATAATTAGTAAGAAAGTTTGGAAACTGCAGCATTAGTTCCTTTCGAACTTTTTGATTAATTATGTTCCATGTTTACATGAATTAAATTTTTTGCTCCAAATATCTTTGTTGCAGTACGACAGTAAGATGATAATTAGTCATGTGACAAAGTTTGGTGAATGTAGCTTTGGTAACAATTGATCATATTCACTTAAATGTGATTTATATCTCCATTAAAAATTAAAAGCAAAGACTTTCTTCCAAAATCGTAGTTGTAGCATGAATATGATTATGCGTTTATAACGACTAGGACATAACTATGTAACAATGTATTGGTTCTGGTTGATAAAATGGGATCTTGTCATGATCGCAGAACTCTACCAGGGCAAATATGAAATATACAGCGTTGATAAAAACAATATCTATATTAAATAGGGCTGGAATCACTGGGTACCACACAACACGATATGACACACAATACATGGCTCATGAGATCATATCGCGATACTGCGATAATTGAAAAAAATCATCTAATAACTTACAATACATAGAAGAAAACATATTATTTAGGAACTATATCCCCATTATTTTTTAGCCTGAACAAAATTACTTTTGTGCAACATTGCTGAAATCAGTAATACAATGTCTTTGACACCAGTTGAATTTGAATTATCTTTAAAATTCAGTGTTAACAATAGTAAACATAAACAGCAGTGCCACTACTTAGTGCCAAATTGTTGTGAAAAACCGAACCGAAATTGAATAATTCAAGTAGCTGCCAGACACATTGGTGTCCGTGACTGCCAGTCTTGCAACACGTGCCCCCCATCTACCTCTGGAGGAACATCTCACCAAAGGTTGACGAATATAAAGTTTTACAGCCTCTTCAAACGAAAATAAATCCATCAAGAATCAATCACAGGACTAAATGTTGCGATAAATCTCAATATTTTGGCACACTCCTAGTATTAAACACCAAATGAATAATCAATATCTAGATTGTGTCCATTTAGGTAAAAGAACTAGACTGTCGTATTGCCACAAAGTTAGTTGAATCTTTTATCCATCGAGATGTGTATCGAATCATGTGAGAGGGAACGATACACACTACCCTTGTGATTTCTAGAAGAGCTTTTCTGAACCGTTTTCATGCTGACAACCCACTGTTGAAGTGTTGGGTTTCACTTTAAGCACCTCTCTAAAGCAGCCTAACAACAACTTTCTATTATATCATCTACCAAATATGAAACTAATGACTTTTTTATAGAGTTTGACCTTTTTGTGCAACAATCGCCTTGGTTCCTGATTAATTGGTGACCTATTTTAACCTGGAGGAGGCCCTAAATACCAGCAACCAACCGGGCACACCAGGGGCTTAAACAAACACAGATGAACACAAAGAATCATTGTATGACACGCTTGCAGGAAAAGAGAGGGAGAGAGAGAAAAAAAAGGGTGCAGTGCTTACAATTTTATTGCTGCCATCTGTCCGCTGTTTCTGTCTCTGTTCCAGAAACCTTTTGGTCCACTCCTCTCTGGGGGGCAGCATCATGAGATCCGTTGACTGCAGGTTTGATGGGGGTATTAAGGTTTGAGGGGGCAGGCTGCATGTTTTGTTGGATGTTTCTTGAGGTACTTTAGGCCACTTTGGCTTTGAGAACCACTTTTGGCTAGATCTGAGGGGATCTCCTGAGAAGAAGCTTTTCTTGCACAAAGGTGGCGGAGGAGGTGGGGGCTTAAACTGGAACTCCAGCCTGGGGGGAGGCCCTCCGTAAAAGCTAGTTAGGGAATCTGGGCCTGGTAGCGATTCGGAAAGGGAATGTGTGCCAGAGCTGTCCTCCAGATTAAGTCCTCGGCCATCTTTGGAGAGGTTTATTTGGGTGAGGTCTATAGCCGGAGGATAATCCCAAGGACAGCTGGGGAGGTGGGCCTCGGGATGCTTTTGGATTTCGGAAGGGAAATCCCTGTCTCCTCTCTCCTCGGGGGGAGAAGCGTTTCCGATACCGCTGTCCCCGTTGCTGCTGGTGCTGCCTTGCTTGCTTCCGTCACTATCCTTGGCGTGGTGTTGGACCTCAGCGTCCAGCTTGGCACGAAGCCTTTCCACGGCTTCCCCCAAGTCACTGTAGAGAACTGTTACAAAGTGCAGGACGTCTGGCGGGGTTTGAGGGAACTCCAGACAGCCCAAAGCGTCTGGATCTGGAGTGCAGTCAAAGTTAAAACGACCAGCAATCCCTAAGTGGTCGTCGTGGTTTCCCAGGTCGGGGTCAATAAAAAAAACATGGCAGGAGGACCTCAGAGGGCCATCGTCGGGGACACGCCCATTGATGATGTGTGCAGTGGTGACCAGACAGAAGAAACGTGGGTCTTCGGCACACACGGCTCCCAAAACAAGGTTCTCTGCAGGAAAGGCGGCCAAAACGACTCCCGAGTCGTCGCACAGTCGAACGCAGTCAAACATGATCTTCATCATCACCAGGGTGTGGGTGTCCTGCTCCGTGCCCAGCTGTCGGATTCTCTCTCGGATGGCTTTCAAACAGCTGTCGTCGGATTCTCTGGGGTTCAGAATCAGCTCGGTGGAGCTCAGGTACCCCACCACCAATGTCATGTTTATACTGGCCCAGTCCCGGTTAGCTTCTTCTGTGTCTGTGAACACGGAATCGGTATCTTTCATCGAAGCTTTGTCCTTTTTTGACCGGTCAGCTACAACACACCACTGCGACATGTCGGGCTCTGAAACCGGCCTTTGCTTGGGAGCGGCAGCTTGGCTGGAGTTAAAGGAGGGATGGGTCGGATCGTCCGATACGGTGCGCAGGACGCTGGGCTTCTGGAACACACTACCTTTATGAGTGAACCCAAACTTAGCATCATTAAGGATGGGGTTTCCCATTACTCGGCCTTCCGTGTGCACCACCAAGCGTAGGGGTCCTTTGCAGCTGCCGATTAGCTGCACCACGCCCTCGTGCGACGCCGCCGACACGTCCGCCCCGTTGATGGACATGATCTGATCACCCTGTCTGAGCCCCACCAGGTAAGCAGGACTCCCCTCCATGATCCCGCTCAGCAGACACGGCCTCTGCCCCGCAATGGTGAAGCCGTATCCCGCGCGACCTCGGATGATCTCCACACTCCTGAGCTCCCCGAAATCAAGGCGCCTCCGTGTGCCCTCGGGCTGCCCTTGGATCCTCATTTTTGTTGCAGGATTTCAGCGTTTGAGAGCCCACACTATTCTGTCGTCATTCTACAGGAAAAAAGAAATCAAAGATTAAGAGTTTTACACCAAAAAATAGAAGAAAAACCAAATATGCATACAGGCCTCAGAGACTTAAGGATTGTCTCTATTTTTATATTTATTGTTATCATGAAAACTGGTCCGAGTTACTTCCGGCTCCAATGAAATTAAGTCAATTCTGTCACCTTTTATTGGTGATACGGACATCGCCATGTGGGAGCCAGATAAACAGTAATTGATTTGAATTGGTTTGAGTCAACATTTCTATGACGACCACTCTAGCCAATCAGGAGTGAGCCCTATCACTTCAAAGTGAGCTACACAAACTGTCTCCAATGCTTTGAACGTTCGTCATGAGGCCACATACTTTTTTTGAGGCAGTTTGTAACAAAAATAACTTGCAATAAAGAAAAAATAAAGTGAAAAAAATAGGATTAAGAAGAACATGGCTTTTTGAAACCAGCAGGTACTTCCTGTTTAGAAAGGTCGGGGGAGGGGGGGGGGGGGGGGTCACAGTCCAGTTCTCATATGCAGTCAATGGTTAAAACACACACTAAAGACATATTATCTGTGTCTTCAATTGTTTCTTTAAGGTAAAATTGTGATAATTTGTGACAACATAACTAATTAAAATGATAACACTCTTTTGAACTCATAATACACACATATATAACTACACTATAGTAACTACACCATATAGATTTTATATGTTTGGTGCAAAAAGTGAAAACTCTAATCTGCATATACATTTTTTGTGAATTTCAAACACATTTTCAACCAAACTAAAAAAACAATGTAAACAGCAGTAACAGGAACAACATTATCTAGATGATAATCTTTTAATGAGCTTAGCAGCAATTTGCTATGACTTCTTAATTTGGATAATTCACCAAAAACGCACGAGAATAGATAAAAGGTTACATTTTAATAGATAATTTACTTGTAAAAGTAGTTCAGAATAGTTCTATGTTTTCTGCTTTTACTTCAGCAGATTTAAATATTTTTAAAAATCTATACTTGCTGACAGTTATTCCTTTCTTTCTTTTTCTGTTTGAACTATTTATTCGAGTGCCATTAACATTAGGTAAACACAATAAAAGATACATATTTGTAATGGCCACTATGAAGATTAAAGTGTCTGATAGTGTTCAAGTTTGATTAGAGGATCTCATAAGCACATAAGTGCTACTGCAATCGTGTTTTAAATACAGAGACAAACAACATTGCTGTTTGATATGTAAAGCATCAGTGACATATTGTGGGTTAAGAAGTGAATACATTTAGGACTAACAATACAGTATTTGTTCAAAAGCATATTTGACATAATAGTATTTCTTCAATATCTGAAATGGTTTTGATTTGGTGTTTTCTGGATTCCATTTGGTTTGAACTAAATACTCAGAAATGTGCAAACTGCTACTAATTATGTAACATTTTAGGTTAATTTTTATAATTTTAACAATAAACTTAAATAGGTTATAACATTTTATTGAGTAAACGATGTTTTATTTCTTTCATCTGCACCCCCCTGTTTAAAAACTTTTTTCCCAGTAAGACTATAATTGGAATAGTCTAGTATCCTTAAATATAGGGGTGCATGAACCCCTATTTAGGGTAAAACATGGCACTGTAGCACTACTACTTTTTAAAAAATATAAAACAATATTTAAAAATATAAACATTATACAAATACTATCCTAAAAAAAGATTAATAATGTTTAATTTAGTAAATAATGTGTTTTTGTTGATCTGAACCCCCCTGTATGACTTTTACAAGTAAGGCTATCTTAAAAAATCAATGTTTGGAATAGTCCAATTTCCCTAAACATGGGGGTACGTGTTCCCCTATTTAGGGTAACACATAATACTGCTTTGTTAAAATGTAAAACTATATTTTTAAAAACGTATATATACGCTATGAAACTTATAATAATGTGAAGATTTATAACGTTTTATTTAGTGAATAATGTTTTTTGTTACTCTGAAACCCCGTAAATGATTTTTTGGTTGGTACAATTCCTTATAAAATCAACACAGATGCACTATTGCGAACTATTTTTTAAAATAAAAGTTATTTTTGTTATTATGATGTTATTAATGTGTCGGCAATGCTTTTATTATTGGTGGAAAAACGTGGGAAAACTCCGTCTATCCTTTCACCAGCTCGACGTATTAGTTTAATAACAGGGTAACAAAAGTAGCATCCATCTTATTTTAGCAATTAGCTGTCAGAGTCCCGACAGAGGTCGCGTTTCTGTCCAAACACAGCTTGTATATTCCTCACATTGCCCCCACCACCCGCTCCTTAAAACAAAGTGCCAGATGGCACCAAACTCCACGACCCTTTAAAGGCACCCCGACTTTTACGTGTCGCTTTACACTCTAATAACTTTATTCAAAACTTTTTAGCTAGGCTAGTACTATTTTAACCGCCTCGCGGTCGTAAAAACAAAGGTATTTCTCCGCGTAAACCAACATTTTTTAAAACAGCAAACTTGTCTTTACCTTTACTGGAGCTGAAGAAAAAAGATGAAAATGCTACATTTTCTTTGGGAAAAAAGACCTACTTTTCACTCTAAATCATTACTTTCCCACATCATTATTAACAACATTTCGTAGCCGTGATTCTGTAGTCCAAACGTCCACGCCGCCGCACCAGAGCTCCTCCTCCCTCCATTGACTCGCTGCTCGGCTCACAAAGCGTCTTTCACGGTAACCATGACAGCGTGACGTCTCTCGGGAACGTTGGTGCGTCCCTCTGACCAATCAGCGCGCCTGTCAGGTTCAACATTTAAAAGTCCGCGTGACTCCATTGGCTGATGCGAATGGCGGTTGACAACCTTTAGCTACGTGCTTGAATACAAGGAATTTAAATGCTTGGGCTTTTCCTTAAGTTGTCCCCACAAAGTATGAGGTTATCTACACCGGAAACTATTTACTGTAGTGAACACTTGTCAATAGAAGAGCAAGCTACAACCCAGTAGGAGTCAGTAAGTCGCTACTTTGTGTTTATGGTTATTATTATGATACATATTTAGGAACTGTCATTTTTGGCACAAATA
>NC_050529.1:13645024-13645947 GCF_002922805.2 Oryzias melastigma | reverse complement strand
AAAGGTCATCAATGTAGACATTTTCTCCTAAAGGAAACAGAAACACACAAACATTAACACCATCATGTCTATAACCAGAGAAAAGATGCACCAGAATGACTAATGACATGTCTGTGCAGCTTTCCTCACAGCTATTAGACAAACATTCTCAATCTGAAATAAAAAGAAATACTCTTCAAATCTTGTGTCACATGATATTTTCTTTACAGTATTTTGGACTAAGAATACTTACTGAGGATTCCATCCATTGTGTCATATTCAGGATCCTAAAGTCTTCACAGGTTGAGCAGATATCGCCCTCCTTCACTATGAGGTCTCCTGGAGGACGGTTTTTGTCCAGGACATATTCCATCTAAAAACAGAGAATTTCATGGGTTTATCATATTTATCATAGAGAAAATAATTTAAAATTTAGATTAATATGTAATTACAAACTAAAGGTAAAGTTATTTCTCCTGCTTCAGCAAATATGAAACCATCAACAATTTTAACATTTACTGTGACAGTACAGAAATGTGTCTGTAGAACTTTTATATTTTACACAACTACAACATTTTTACTAACGTGCTTTCATTTGCTCTTGATTCACAACTATTTCAATCATTAAATGTTAAAAAAACATAATTTTAATCCTCATTTCTTCTTATGTCCTCCATGATCATCAGGAAAATTCTACAATTAAATACTAAAACTAACATACAAAACACGTTTTGGGGTCTTTATGTAAACAAATATGATAACGTTGTATTTAGGAAATGTATGAACTGTTTAAATTAGCAACGAAGCACAAATATCAAGGATTGAAGCTAAGTTGTATTTACCTTTATGTTTATAACTGCAGTCATCCTTTGAACGTGGTGACTCTGTTGAAGGATTGATCCGTTTATGGAAAAGTAGCGACTGTGGCGATCAGCTGTTATTGT
>NC_050529.1:13637102-13644910 GCF_002922805.2 Oryzias melastigma | reverse complement strand
TATAATCCAAAACAGCATTTACATTTTAAGGGAGTAAAATTTTAATTTTAACATATAAAGATGACTCTTGTTGATGTATGTGATTCAATAAAAATCATGTTTAAACTATAGAGGGTGAACTCGGTCCCGCCCCCTTTCCCCATATTTGGAACGTCCGTGTCAGGAAGTGTTAACTCCAGCCAATATAGCTGCGGTCGTGAGCTGGATGTTCACGCTTCATGACAGCTGTCAGTCCCCGATCCCCTTTCCCTAACCACGCCCTAATAGCGCGCATGTATATTACGTCACTTCCTCTTTGCCGCCAACCTTTGCGACGGGGGACTGACAGGGGGACTGTGGAAGTCAATGGGTGACGTCAGAGATGATTGTCTAATTATCTATTATGTCTGTGGCCTTAACTGATTGGAGACGTTCACCACCTGGATTAACTGCTCTGTATTTACTACTCTACTAGACCGCACCGGACCGCTCAATAGAAACGAGACTTAGCTTAGCTAGCTAGCGAGATTTCGTCACGTTTCCCAGCATGCACTGCGGCTCAAACTGTATCTTTTTAAAAGAAAAAAAACCTTCAAAATCATTTTTGTTTTCACCCTATTTTATTTAAAACTAACGAACATATAGTGTGTAATTCAAATTTGCCAAAAAAAACTGGAGTTAAAACCATTTGTCTGCACGTGTGGGTAACGAAGGGGTATAAATAGCAATCGGTGACAATCGTCTATTGGTTCAAGCTTGGAAGTGTGCTCACGTGCTGGAAGGCACCTCGAGCTGCTCCTTGCACCCTGGGGGTTAACCCGGGGACCCGCCAGGGCGCTAGGAGCAGCTCGAGCGGGGGACTGGTGAAGGCGGGCGGTAGAAAGCGATTACCGTAAAATACAAGGGCACCCAACTACATGTCTCAGGCGCTACCAGTGAGTACTCAGCACAGTACAAGCTGGTAGCGAATACTGGACTGTAGAGCTTACTCAATGAGTACCCTGCCAGTTCCCCTCCCAGGTTTGAACCCGCCAGACGCTTGGCCAGCGTCTGGTGTATTTTTTTTTAATAAATGTTACTATGTTAGTTATGACTGAATATTTCTAATGTTTTTCTTACTGATGAATTATACACGTAAGGGATAATACCGACGAAGTGTGCGTTAATTTCTCATAATGGAGGGTTTTATCCCGCTTATACCATGGTCATTTACAAAATAAATAAACATTCGATCAATATTTAGTACTTTATTCTTGTTAATTCTTTGGTTTAGCTCAATTTTCACAAAAAAGCGGACTATTTGATCGTGATGCGGCTTGTTCTCACGGTGACACCGCGGAGAGCCTGAAGCCTTTACAGACCTCAGCTGCAGCGGTAAAGTGTCGCTGTTTTGAAAAGAAAAACCGGACAAATTAGGATTTTTTTCTTCTTTTTCTGAAGTTACGCCTTTAGTGGGCAGCTACAACATAAACGGCACACAATCAGCTTCTGTCTCTGTGTTTCATTTCACGGCAGGTTCGCTCTTCTGAGCTGCTCTAAAAGCAGAAACTCCCTCTTGTGGTGAGACAGAAGACTACACCTTTCATGCCGAGTACTTTTATTAGTGGGAGAATAACTAATTTTATAAACAAATTATCGAAGTTAAGCCCAACATTATGGGGTGGAGGGTTGAAACTATGTCCTAGAAGAAAACAGTTTTTGTTTTAATTATTATTATGGGTAAAAACTGCATGGCCATAATAAAAAAGGACACTTTGAAAAGAAAGAGACTTTGAGATGTTATAAACAGGTTAAACGAGATTGTCAACCTTTAAGCATCTTCTGTCTTTATTTAACTGATGCTGAAGTACACAACATCTGTAAATCCAGAGGTTTGAAGAAACAAAGAAACGCTGACACACCCATAGTCTGCAGAGTCATGGAAATAGAGTCCTACAGAGATGAAGTAGGTCATAATCAGTGAATTCCTGACATGCAAACGCATCTTCCAATTGGAACTCACAGGGAACTGAGCGCTTTGAAAAAAGGCCTTGGCAAAGACAGATGAAAGACGAAGGAGCAACAACAAGAACAAAACTAGATTAATTTTGTGATTCCTGCTGCTTCTGCATGCCACACCGAGCTTGAAATACTTGGAGAGCATGAAAGGTGAATCAACGAGAAACTGTCACTTCCAGATTCATTTTAAAGACTGAATCGCCTGGGGCCCCCCAACATCTGGGGCCTCAAGCTGAGCATTTAATAAAAGTGTCTGAAATATATTATTATTTGACTATCATAAAATATAAAAAATGCCACATGGGTTGTAGTTGTTAGATAAAACTACATTTTGAAGGTCACAAGCTTCCTGTTCTGCTCCATTCTGATTAATCTACTTGTAATCAGCTAGATCCATGTAGGTCTTTGTCTTCCTCATCTGAGCTGTCATATGGCTCAAACTTTACGGCTGGATAGCTCCAAATTGGTCGCCACTTTTGTTGCACTGCTAATGTTAGCTTGGGATTGTGAGGGGCTGTAAGCTAGCAGGAAAGCACGTAAACAGATGGATGATGGCAAATGAAGGGGGGCTCACTCTGCATGAACAGTCCCACCTACATTGCAGAGGTGAATTTTTACTACAGAAACTATGTCCTAGAAAACAACACAGGTTTTTTTTATTTTACCCCAAAACAGCATCATCATCATTGCGATTTTACAATAGATCAAAAGATGATTTGAGTGGGACTTTGTTGAATTTGTTCAAAAATAGATAATCCGCTTTATAATCTGGTGCACCTTAATTCTGTTTGTGCTTACTGACCTCCAATAGATTTACAGTGCTGCTCTGCACACAAAAATCTGACATAAACTTCAATATACCTTTTAGTATAGCCTACTTGTAGTACACTTAAATGGACTACTTTTTGCTCAAGAATATTATGAAAAATGCAAGTAATTTCCATATTTTTTAAATCCAAAAAAGACTCTATCAAGGTGTTAATTAATAACCTCACAGCCACATTTGACTTTTCCGCCACACTGAAGCAACGCGCCTAGTGTAAACAATAACCCGAATGGTCAAAGGGCCGTAACGGCTGTTTGGTTTCACCACACCTGCAGCCAGGTTTACAGTTCTCAAGAAGGAGGGATCTATTTTAGTTGACACAGTCACATGACATCAGGTTTATTGATATGCAGGTCCTTCAGTGTTCTGCGTGAATGATTTCTCTGTAGAAATCCTGCTATATAGTGCATTGATTGGTTTATATATATATATATATATATATATATATATATCATGTGCTTCCTTCAGAAATGCAACTACCTACGTATAAACATATCAAATTTATCCAGAATTATGTTGCACAGAATACAAAACTTCTTTATGTGAGTCTTAATCAACTGTTGTCTCATGATTGTGTTACTTTTCTTTAGTAGCAGTAACATTATGCACTCATTGCAGTCACTTAGTCTCATCAAAACCTGCAACAGATTTTTTAAACATTTTTAATTGATATAAATAAGGTCATACAAGAAAAAAAAGCTATATTTAAGCTCATTCAGGTGATCACCAGCTTCGGTCTCCCTTTGACACATTCTTACCAGCGAGATCAGTGACAGCAGAATTGCTACCTAAATTCCTGGTTCATTATGCAGAAAATTGGTTGTTTTTTTTTCCACTACGCCTCAATAACATGTGATTATCCATGCACGATGAAGAACGGTTAGACAAGATCAAGTGCGGCTGTTGCTCTGTCTGCGTCTCATAGGATACTTGTGATCTTGCGGTAGAATCTGACTTGTAGAAGGTGGAACATCAATCCGCTAATTTACAGAGGTTAAACTAACAATTCTATAGTAATCTACTGGCATCCTCTAAAACTTAAAAAAGCATTTTTAATGCATATCTATACTAAGTGAACTGAGTTTTATCTATTCCAAAAAAGTAATAAAAAGTTTAAGTTAAAAAAAAAATTCATTAATTGACTAATTCCTTACATGTCATTCCTATATGTCCCAGCACTTTAAGGTTTTCCAGAATCTTTCGCTCCATTGTGACCACATGCAGGAGAGCTGGCAGGCAAAGGCTGGATCATCTTCTCAAGGAGGTTCATCATGCGCTCCTGCAGCTGCAGACACTGGACCTGCAGGAGGTTCTGTTGGTGGATGGCACGACGGACCTCTCTGCACGTCTCCTCGATGGCCCGGCAGGACCTCCTCTGCTGCTGCAGCATGGCCTGCATGACCTGTACCTTCTTTTTCTTTAGGGACAGCCGCTTGCTTGCATGCCTTCTGGATGACATGGGATGGGAGCTAGAGAACCAAAACAAACAAAATATTACACTCTAATTTTAAATAACAAATGTATATAAATATATTCATTAAACGCAAAAACACATTTTTATAGTAGTAATTAAGTAAAAGTGACAACTATAGTATATATGTAAGCCTATATGCAGCTATTGACAAAATTTTAGTGTTCCGCCGCTTATTCGCGTTTTTTTTTTATTCACGGGTTCCGCGGATTTGCTGAGGTCTCTGATCCCTGAGGGAGGAAAACTGTACATCTGTAGTGTTTAGAGTCAAAATTATCCCACACTTTAAATATACACATATACTTATTTGCTTAAATTATCTTGCTCAATTTTTTAGTTTTAAGAACTAAAAGACAATCTATATTTAATGTATCTGGTAACAAAAAAGGAAATTTGGGTAAAATACAAAATATGAAATATAGTTTTAAAAAAATAGTAATCACATTGTAGAAAAGAAAATATATAGCTAATATATTTAAATAAAACTTTCTTAAAGAAAAGATGACACTAGTGTTACAAATAAATTTGTATATTTATGTATATGTAAATATCAATGTAATCAACTCTTTTAAATACGTTTCATTAAAAAGATAACAATAGAAATATTTTTATGCTAAATTGATCTGTACAGGTTTTTTTTTTTTAGAACAGCTTTAGAATTTGGATCTCATATTAAAGTAATTTAACTGCTCCTTGTTTAAAAGAATACATAAATTGTTAAAAAGTTAAAAACAATTTCTAGTCTTTAAGAAAAGGGCTAATCTGGAGTCGTATATGTATCTATATATATATTAAATGGTTGAATTGGTTGGATTTGGAAATCCAAAGGTTGGATTTGACCCCACCAAAACGGAAGTTGTGTATCAAGTTTTGAGACTAAACTAGGAAGTGTGGTGGAGAAAACTGCGTTGGTGTAGGCCTTGAAAAGCCTGCTTCATGCAGCCGTTACCTGGAGCCCTGTGTGTGCTCACTGTCAGAGTTTAAGGAGTCCATCTCTTGCTTTATCTCCATTTCATCCGAGGAGCCCGTGTACTCTGGCAGGAAACCCACCGCGCCTTCTTCCTGCTGGGAGAACAGATTGTCTGTGGACTGGCAGGACGTGGAAGGACCTGCCGTGGAGACCTGAAACTCCGGAGAGGTCTCCATGGTTGGAGGCTTGGAGAGAATCTTCTCGATGGGCTTGTAGAAGGGCCAGTCCGGCGTCTCGCCAGATTCGCCGGTTGTGGCTTTGAGTCGCCTGCAGGAGTACAAAGAGCACAAAAAATTAGGGCTTTTCTTTAATCAATCATGCTGAAAAGTTTGTGTTGGGAGCACTTGCCTGTACTGGAAGGACATGTTGGTGATTTTCATTTTGATCTCTTCCTTGAACCTCTGCTCTCCGGTCAGCTGGAAGAACCTCTGGGACATCTTCTCGTAAACCTTGGCGTTCCTCTTGCTCAGTTTCAGATCGTTGTGGTATTCCTCCCAAACATACATGAGGGCTTTCATTTCGGCGTCGGTCCAGTTTGGGGCCCGTCTGTGTTTCTCACTGTGGCCTGGTATCAGGTAGCAGAAACCATCATCTGCTGCCATGTTTTTAGAGCTCTGGCCCGTGCTGTGTGTGCAGGATCTTTAGAGGTTGCTTTAAAAGCCTTTTTACCGCGCTAAGAGCCGTTGTGGGACCGCTCTGAGGGAGGGAGACATGCGAGCAAGCCCAGACCAGATTCCCCGCCCGGCTGCCTGTTTGTGCCCTTCCCCCCCCCAGCCACGCTGAAAGAGAACTCAAAATGGGACCTAAGGCAGGAGAGGAATCCAGTTAAAAGCTTTTAATGCCGTGTGATGTCATCGTGACATCAAGTTGCCTCGGCAACGGGGAGAGAGAGACCCTTTCTCCTCCCTCCCCTCTCCTCTAACCACTCCCTCCTGCCCTCCATTCTGCTCCAATGGCAGCACAAAAAGCTTTTAGTTGAAAGGCAGCAGTGTGAGCAAGCGAGCGCCGTTGCTGACACTCTGAAATATGAGCCTCCGGGGAGGAATAGAATTAGACACAAAGAGAGAGTGAGCCCAGACCGTAGGGATATGTTTCCCTGGCAACAAGGCAGTGGGCTTGGTAGGCAGCCAGCACACTGCTCCATTTAAAAGCTTTTAATAATAGACAAGTCGTTTTGAGAGGAAGGATTTGCTTTATCTGGAGTCGTGCAGGAAGAAGCGAGCAGCTCAAGCCTGCAGCTCGGAGCAAAACAAAAGCCCAGCGTCTGAGTCAGAATCAAAGGAGGAGACGAAAATACGCTGACCTGCCACATCAAAGCAGCAATCCGCATCATATCCTGCGCCATCACTTTTCCCTGCATACTAAACTGAGGGATGGCGGAGGGGGTGGGGGGGTCGGTTTATGACTAGCAAAAACCCCCTCCCCCATCCTAGGTCCCTGCTTAATCTGCTATTTTAGGAGCATTCCCCTCCTCCAAATGCAACCCTTTATCGCACTAAAAATCGATGGAAATTTTGAGTTTTTTTAACACAAAAAACAAATTTCTGCTAAAAAAAAATCTTATCTCTTTATCTGTGTTTGCTCAAAAGTTTGTTTGGTTTCTCCCTCTCAAGGAGTGGTTAGATCTCGTTGCTTTATCCTCACTACATTTTACGACCCATTAGGTTTCTGCCCCAACGCATGAAAGCAACAAAGAGTTAACAAAAATATGAGGCTATCATTCCACAGTAAAAAGTTTTACTTCGACAGTTTCCCCTCTAATTCCTGCAATTTAATGACTTTTTGTAGAAAATCCTCATTTTGAGATCTTTTTCATTTAAATGCATGACATTGTGGCACAGTAAAAGATCAAATGACGAACTTTTCCTAACATAAAAAGCTTTTTTCCAATCTTGAACAATAAAGAAAACACAAAAGATCAAGTATAGAGTGGTCAAATTTAACACACACACACACATATATATATATATATATTTGAAATACCTTATTCCACAGTTTATTGTCCTACGTGCAGCCCCCCACATGCCACAATAATTTAAGATAATGTACACATTGTTGGGCTTTATCTTTTATGTGACAGAAAACAGCTGTGTCCTTGTGGGCTTGTTTCCATTGATTTTGTAAAGAACTACAAAGTCGCACACTGACGACTAAATCACAACTGCAATGCATAGCGCACTGTAACAAAGAGTCAGGTGGACCCATATGCAGTCTTTTATTTAGGGAGCTTGGATAATACGTGGTGAGCTTGGCAGAGGCCAGGAAGGGTTTGTCACAGGCTGAGGCAGATCCGTGGTCAAAGACAGGCTGGGGTGAAGAAAGGCTTAGACAGAAACAGGACTGTAGGAGATAATGCTCAGAATTGTAGGATGAAACAGAACAAGACTTCGCACCTGAGCACAACCTGAAGCCTCATTACCAATGTTTGAGGTAATTGCTTGAATGAGGAACAGCTGGTGAGGTCTGGGAACAGAAGGCAGAGGCTGATGGGAAATGGAGTAAAGATAAGTTTAGAGTTAGAACTCAGGCGATGGCTCCCTCTGGTTGTCTGAGATGGAGACAGG
>NC_050529.1:13581561-13636791 GCF_002922805.2 Oryzias melastigma | reverse complement strand
CAGAAAACAGCTGTGTCCTTGTGGGCTTGTTTCCATTGATTTTGTAAAGAACTACAAAGTCGCACACTGACGACTAAATCACAACAGCAATGCATATCGCACTGTAACAAAGAGTCAGGTGGACCCACATGCAGTCTTTTATTTAGGGAGCTTGGATAATACTTGGTGAGCTTGGCAGAGGCCAGGAAGGGTTTGTCACAGGCTGAGGCAGATCCGTGGTCAAAGACAGGCTGGGGTGAAGAAAGGCTTAGACAGAAACAGGACTGTAGGAGATAATGCTCAGAATTGTAGGATGAAACAGAACAAGACTTCGCACCTGAGCACAACCTGAAGCCTCATTACAAATGTTTGAGGTAATTGCTTGAATGAGGAACAGCTGGTGAGGTCTGGGAACAGAAGGCAGAGGCTGATGGGAAATGGAGTAAAGATAAGTTTAGAGTTAGAACTCAGGCGATGGCTCCCTCTGGTTGTCTGAGATGGAGACAGGACACTGATTCATGGCCCAAATCCCTTCACTATGGACCATGTAGTGCACTATAAAGTGCGTTCACCATTCTGTTGAGCTGTCCAAATCTATGGGTATGTCCGAAATCCTTCCCTACTTACTATACAGTGCCCTAGAAATTTCCTAGAAGTCTTTGCGAAAAACTAGCGTGCATCGATGCTCAAAACTTTAGCAAAAATAGACCACAATACATTGTGGTCAAACAATTTTTGCAAAAAAAAAAAAACATGTTCAAATGTAATTTTTTAATAAATCTTCCACATTTTTATCAACAAAACACAGTGGAGTCACAAAAAATGCTATTGTTGATTTGATTTTCACGTTATGAAATTGGTGACGTCATATCCGGCATTTAGAAAAATAAAAAGTACTGAGAATCAGAGTTAACCACTCAGTATGCTGAAAGAAAGACACAGGCAATACTTCACACTGAGTGTGGTCTGAGCTGAGCTTAAATATCCTGTGGCTGATAAACTGATGAGAATCAGGTGTGGAGCCATCTAAACATTGAGTGCTGGGGTTGATGGGAGATTGAGTGCAGTCAGTACTCGGAGATGGCTCCCGCTAATGACTAAAGGGGAAACAGAGTGTTGACTCCTGACAATATCGTTTTGTTCAGCTTGAGCCATGGAATTGTGTATTAATTTTCCCAATACTACTAACGATACTAATAAAATAATAAAAAAACAATACTAATTAAAATGTGTAAGATCCCCATATCAATGCTGTTCAGACTGTACAAACTTTAAAATCAATATTTTTCCCAAAATGCTTGAAGAGTTGGGAGGCGACAGATTTAAATCTCTAAGGGGAGTTTAATTTCTTCAAAGTACTAAAAGTGATTTTTTCCATTTTCAGGAAAATTCAAGGTCACTGCCTCAGACCAAGGTCAAAGGTCAACAGATCTTCAGTCTTCTTTGTAGACTTGAGTTGGCAGCATGTGTGTGAATTTTGTAAAACAAGCTGGTATTTCTTATATTCCAGGACCGCTGTGGGCCATTATTCTGATTAGCCACCTTTTTCATTAATTAGGGTAATCCCGTCTGCTAATCTAGAGAGCAGACTAAGCTACTGATTGCTCACGTTGAGGCAAAGGTTAAAACTGTCAGTGATCTATATAATCCAGCCATGTGGTACCAAGGCGTGCCTTGGCAAAAAGTAGTACACTTGAAGTTTGTGTATTAAGTATTGAGTATACTGTACGTATAGCAAGTATGGCCAATGTATGTGTAGAAAAGCTGACTGAATACTTCTGACGTCAGTCTAAATTTGATCATTTTAGGTTCATATTATAAAGATAGTGTTTAAAAATTAAAATATATTGCCTTACTTTTAGTATAGTTTTAAGTATACTTGTAGTACACTTAAATAGGCTGCTTTTTTGTTTTGAGGATTTTTTAAAAGGTTCCTCTGAGCAAAGTGATACAATTTGATGTACATGACTAGTTTTTTATTCTGTCTAACCCAGGGGGGTCAAATTAATTTAGATTCAGTGGCCACATTGAACCTGTCTGATCTCATGTGGGACGAATATCAGCAAACCTTTCTCAAATTGGACAAACAAGCCGGACGTGCTGAGTAAGGCCATTCCAGAAGCTAAGGAATTTGATTGGCTACATGCCAACAAAAAGCCACACCCCCTTTTGAGACAATTTGAAATATAACTACCTGACCTGAAATTTTCTTTTTACAGGGGCTCATTAAAAAAAGTGAGGATTCAGAAGATGTTTATTCCTCACAGACAGATTTCTTCATATTTAACCCTTATATTGAGCTTGGGTCAAAATTGACCCATTTTCCTCACTTGAAAACGGGTCAATTTAGACCCGAACACAATATACGGGTCAGGAAGCTCCTTGATGCTCCACTTATTATCTGTATTAATGTCACCTGTTTGACCCGGATAAAAGACACCTGTCCGCATCCGTAAACAGTCAGGCTGCCTCCTCTCTGCCAAGACCAATGAGCTGTCAAAGGACACCAGGGACAATACTGAAGCTTCTGAAGAGGCCTAAATAAATAAAGTAATAAAGTATTGAAATTTAACAATAATATATTACAAAATCTATTTCTTTGAATTATACTTTCTTTTTTTTGTCTTCCTATCAATAATCTAAGCATTTATTGTTGAATCCTTTGATCTGGACACGCCACAGCACAAATCACACCCAAGCTTTAACCTTAAAAAACGTTTAATGCAAATTTGGGCACAAAAAAACACATACATACACAGTGCATACATAAAGTATCGTAAAGTATAAATGCTTCTGATGTTGGCCTCGAGTAATATGTGATACTGCAAACTGATCTGACCACTTTGGCCAAAGCTGGATCACCGTCGGTGAAAACTCGACAGCTGAACTTGTCCCACACACACACACACACTCACACACACACAAAGAACACTGTAGATTCAAGCTGTCCATTTCTTTTTGATACTAAGTTGAAAGCGGTGTGCAAATCTCAGCTCACGTAGGGGGTCCTATCCCAGCTTTTTAGGAATTTGGACCCCCTACAGGGGACTTTGTAATCCTCCATCAATCCTGGTAATGCAAATACAAGACTTTTAGATGCGCTCATGCTCTAAGGGCCAAGCGGTTCAGGAATGTCAGTTTGTGAGCTAATAAAATACAAAATATTGACACTGATTGTTGAATTTTTTTAAAGAAAGTTAGCTGACTTTTAAAGTGACAAGCAATCATCTAAAACCTTCAGTCAGCCAGCCAAGAAAAAGTGCAAATAAAACGGCATATAAGACGAGATGTAAGTTAGATTATAAAATTATAAATGTATGCTATAAATATCAAGTTTCAGAAAACACAAAAAAAGGAATGTAGTTCTGGAATTCTGCCACTGGAGGGCAACAAACGCTCATGCTTGCAGCTCCACATTTGAGTGTGAAAAAAGTTGGTTTGGCTCCAAAGACTAACACAATAAAAGTAAAAATATAAGAAAGAAAAAAATAAAACTTTTTCCCCCGGTCCCGTATAGCAGCGACAGTCGTAAACACGTCTTCATTTATCAGGTACATTCTTGTTATGGAGTCTCACAGTATGTTATATTTTTTTAAAGCCTCGCCCCCAAGACTGGATCAGCCAAGCTGACTCATGCAGAGGAAAGAAGCGATCGCCGCCGCTGCCGCCGCCTTTTTTCTGAGCGGCCTTTCACCTTCGTAGAAATTGCGAGTCTCCAGGACTTGTGCGCTTGCAGACTCCCGCCTGGTTTCCAGTGTGCTTTCAAGGGCTCAAGTTAGTCTCTGGGTAGACACTCCTCCTCCGTGATGCCCTGAGCCCGCAGCTCCTCCAGGACGTTGTCCAGGTGGCCGGGGTCGGGGTAGCCGTGGCCCGTCAGGTTCGAGCCGAACTCGGTTTTGTGGTGCACCTCGTTCCAGATGACGGTGTCGGATTCGCCAGTGGTGCTGGACGTGCCCACGGAGAAGATGAGCCTGCGGTCCCACGCCACCAGAAGCAGCCTGAGGACCTGAGGGAGGAGGTGATGACGAAATGAAGTCCCGCCCACTACATTGTGATGCTATGTACACAATTCACGATACCGATTGTATCTCAACATGACAAACATTAAAATAATCAATTGAGCTCCAACTTCCCTGTTTGGTTACCCTTTAAAGTAAAAATATTAGGGCCGGGAATTGATAAAAAAAAAAAAATTTAATTAATCGGAAATCTGGATAAAATTAATCGCGATTAATCAACTTTTTTTTAGTTATAGTATTTGCTAGCCACTCTGCAAAAAAAATCACAAAATGAAATTAGACAAAAAAATTTACATTTAGAACATTTAATTTTAACCTAGTGTCTAAAACTGTCTACTTTTGAATTTACTTCTGTATTTTCAATTTGAAAGACTACCTGCTGCTTATTTGGTATCATTTTAATCAGCACAATCTCACCTAATGTGACACTACCTTTATTGTGTCATTTTGTCTTTGTTATAATCACACACTAGACATAAAATCATGCAAAAACAGAACATTTTATCTGGGAAAACGGGATTTATTTTGCTCTGGAAACCCCAAAAATGTTTAACGAACCATTTTTATAAAAAAAAAAAAATAAATTTAAAATAAAATTGATCAACAAACTAATCAACATGTTTTTGAATGAAAATACAAAAAAAAAATCCCGGCTAAAATCACAACAGGCAGCCCAAAAAAATAAGAATTTCTCACTGCTATTTATTGGACATTTTTCCTGGAATTCTGTTTTTTTTCCATCTTTTTTCAGCTTTAATTTGACATTTTATTTTAGATTATTTATTAATATTGAGACAAAATATGAAATTTCAGCCACAAAAACACGTGTTTATGCACAGAACAGACTTCGGTGTGAACGTAGCATGAAATCTAAAACAGGAATCGGACGTTACCTTGCGTCCCTTTTCGCTGTCAGGGAGATAGCAGTGTCGGGGGAACCCCCGTGCGGTGAACGGCTTGCCAGGATTGGGGTGCTCAGGGCCCTAAAAACCACAAAAGACCCCTAAACGTCACCAAATAGATAAATACACACAAAACTGAGGTCAGCGTCAGGTCAAGGCCTCACCTGGATGCCGGGAGGGATGTTGTAGATGATGCGGATGGTTTTGCAGTCGGGGTGGCCGGGCAGCGAGTGAGGGATGACGTGGTACTCCATCTTGCCGGGGGGCTGGTTGCCCGTTTTGACCCCGTAGATGGTTTTGCAGGTGGGACACTGCAGACTGCCGTCCTTGTTGCCGTTGTTGTACATGGCCACGAGGCACTGGAGGTGGTACTGGTGACCGCACTGCGCCAGGCGCCCCACCGACTCGGCCCGCGAGATGCCGCTCACGCCGGGACCCTTGTAGCCGGACGGTCCCATTAGGGGCTCCATGCAGATGGTACAGTCCTGATAAGTAGATATAAACACCTTTTTGTCATTTTAGGGTTTGTCCCACATGTTGACATTCATAAACAGAAAAACAAAAAATCAAACATTTTTTTGTTTTGAAATTACATAGAAAACACTGTCTTTTATTTTGAAAAAAGAAACAAAAAAATGATTGAAACAAAACATTTTAAAATATAAATAATTTTTAATCCAGAAACCAAAAAGAATATTAAGTTGCTAAAATTAGTGAGTGCAAAGAAAAATGTAAAAAAATAAAAAATTTATTAAGTTATTTTATTTATTTATTTTAGTGTTAGTCAAGGACACAGTACTCCCTATGAAAAATAAATAAAAAAGGAATCTGTTTTTTAACAATAAAAAATAAATCACTAAAATATTTTATATTATTTTAATATTTTTTTAGCTAATTTTCAGAGTACTTTCTTTTTTCTGTCATTCATAAAAGCATCTAAATGTAAATCATTTTCCATAAAAATAAAATGTTTTTTTTTATTTAATAACTATTAAATAAATATATAATATAAAATTCCTTTTTTTAAATACATAAATAAACATAACTCCCTGATTTTATTGAAATGAAATTTGTGGTCTCGAATATTTAAAACAAATTTTCCAGTAAATTTTTACTTTTTTATTTTATTTTGAAAATAATTTTCTCCCATTTAAATACATTTAAAGAAGTTTAATAGTAAAATATCTTAAATAACCTTTCAATATGTTAATATTTTCCTTTTTTGTGTAGATGATTGGTCTAAAAGGTGCTAAATAACCAGATTTTCTATTTATTTTTAAAATTTTCTTATCAAAATTGAACGTAAGGGTTGAAAGTCTCTCCAAAAGTCGACGAACTCACCTCTTCAGGAAGATTTCGGACCTTCTGAAGGTAACGCTTCACCACTTCCTCTGGCGTTTTGCCTAAAAACATCAAAAATAAATAAATACAATTTCTTTCCTTCTTTCCTAAAAAGTCCAACCCCTCCCTTACCTTTCCGGGCCTGCTTCTTGGTGGTCTTGCGGCAGCAGTGGCCCAGCCCCGGCACGGGTTTGATGTCGCTCTTGCTGACCGGAGGAGGATGAAGCACCAGCTTCGGGGGCCGGGTCAGGCAGACAGGAAGTCCGGCTGCGCTCATCAGGATCCCTGTAATACCTGTAATGACCAGCAGAGGACCCAAATGACCCGCTTCTTCTGTCTACTGACCTCATTACACTTCCTGTTACCTAAATATATTAGTATATAAACTCCTATCATGCAATCTTAAATTAAAAAAACACATTTTTAAATGTATTTAAAGCATTGGTGAGGGTGATTGTTTACCTGCCAGAGCAGGGTGCACGGGGCTGGATCCATTCAGGTTCTTCACTGGGACTGTTGGCACTCTGAAATGACAACAACACTATTTAAAACCCAAGTGCCTCCGGGTGACCGGGTCACCTCAAACCCACACCACCTGCAGGTGATAATTCACCTGAGTCCAAGCGTATGCTTGGTTCTGGCGTAAACAGCTTGGGTCACGCAGACGCGCCGATGTTGGTCACCATGACTCGGCAGATTTGGGAGGCTTAAGCGGATTCTGAGTCGAAAACTTGAGCGGACTCGGAGATAAGTTGACTGTCTATTGACTAATAGAATACTCACTACTTTTATTTTAGGGTATAATTCGATATATACTCTTGAATCACGTTTTATTTAAAACAAGCTAGTGATTTTTAGCTAGCTGCTAACATTTTTAGCTAGGTTTAGTTTTTAAACCTCTCTGTTGTTGTGTTGTAACAAACTTTTATGTAAAGGAACTAAGACTTCAGAACAGGTTTTACTGCACATATCTTAAACATGGCTAAAAAAACATTACTTAAAAAATGTAATAATTATTTTTTTATTGATTTAATAAAAAAAAAAAGAAAAATACTTCTTCTAAACTGCTTGAACTGTGTAACAAATGATTTTTCATTTTTTCATTCACAATAATGTAGTCATAAGTTTTTTCTTTTATATTCATTATTATTAATCTAGTTTTAACCACTTATTATAAATTATTATGTGTACATTCTCACTTAAATTGTATAACTTTTCAGCTTTTCCACATTTTTTACCAATCGAGGTCAGTTTTTAGTAAGATTCTACTATAAAATTACCTTTTTAATGTAGGAAAAAGCTGCATTTGCTATAAAATATATTAAAAAATGCCTAAAAAAATCAATTTAATTTTTGAATTAAGTTGAATCCAAATGCATTTTGTTCATTTAAATATATTTTTTGTGTTTATATTCTTGTTAAGTATCTGTATTTTATATGTCTGAATTCTTTATAATTATTGTGCAAATGTATTAAGTGTTGGACGGATTTTTTTTTTAAATATTTGTGCAAAAAAATTAATAAATCATGTTATTTTTACTTTTATCTGGCAACAATTTCATTTTAATTTCCTGTTTTTAGTGACTGAATGATGCACTTTCTATGTCTTAATATTTATTATAATAAGCCATTAGTTTGTATTGCAAATTGGTGGTTTAATGTATGAGTTGCACAAACCAAAAAAGCACTTTTAGAATTTTTTTGTACTTGTGACAATGACAGTAAAGATCTAGCTTACCTTTATTTTCATCAAAGTGTATTCATTTACTTTTAGGTGTTAATTTTTACTTGAAAACCCAAAGTGACACACCTGAGCACCGGTTATAGAGTTTAAATCCGTCATTATCTCGATCAATAACAGTCTATGGTTTAAAAAACTAGTTGAGAGACTATTAAAAGCCCAGTTAATGTGAAGAAACAGTTCCCATAAATACTCACGGTCGGCCACTTTTGATGACAGTCATGGTTTTGTTCACAGAAGCGAGTATCCGACTAAACCTGAGCTTCTAGTTCCTCTGGACACAGAGATCGCCGCGGCGTCCCGTCCCTCGACTGAGTCCCGCCGTCGGGTCTCTTTCCTGCTTTTAAAGGGCTAAGCCACCTGCTCCCATCTGTTGATTGAACTGTGCTTGTAGGCCACTGATTTGTTACGCGGAGGGATTACCTGTCGGTTAACGCGTCACGGTGCCAGGCGGTCGCGAGGGACGCGCACGTATGTCAACCACTGCAGCGTGGTCATTTAATAAAGTCATGAGTCATTTGTGGAGTTTGATGATATTTGAATTTAGTTCCTAGAAAACTGAGCATTCTTTTAATAGATGTTCCTTTTTAAATTATTCCTAATAGAAAAAATCCTCAAAATGGATTCATCAAATCTGTTGATCAAATTTATTTTAAATTTACATTTTTAATAAAAAAAAAGTATTTTGTTAAATAAATATTAGAATTTTTTCAATCTAATGACTGATAATGGATGAACTGAAATGGTTTTGGATGGAAATTAGAAACATTCATTGATATTTAATCAAATATAGGCATAAAAAATCTAATTTAAAACTTGTGCATCAAAGATCCAACTAGTTAGGTATTTGTGCTTCAATTAGGGATTTCTGAAAAATAATTAGAAAAATTTGGATGTCTAATATTTTCCTAAAAAAAAAAAGCTGCAAAATTTTAAAACAGAGTTTTTGTGGTTGTAAAAATCACAAGAATGACCTCCTTTGTTGAAACTTTTTGGCCCAAAAAATACATATATAGTACATTTTCTTAAGAAAAGAAAAATCCCATGTCTGCCCCTTTAAAAGCATGTACTTTCACCCCTTTTACTTCATACTTACAGACTAAAATAAACTTTAAAATATATTAATACACATAAGAAACAAGACTGATGGATAGATGACATTTGATTAGGGATTTTCTATTTAAGTTACTTCCCTTTAAAGACCCACTTTAATTAAAACAGTGTTTTTAAGATGACATTTTTCAGATGGTAGAGGACACGTGTAAGGAAAAATAATCTTAAAATTACATTTCTGAGTATTTCTTTATTATTGTATTTCTTTGTGAATTTTGTGATGATTTTTAGATAAACAAGAATTTATTAAGTTGGTACTTGTCATTTTTTTTCATTGACATTTTGTTCTAAAAATAGTCATTTCTATTTATTACACTAGATTTTCTGTCACCGTAAGTAAACTATGTTATTCGTTTTTGTTTTTTTTCATTTTATTCGGTGCTTCTGTGTATTTGTGTAAGAGTGGGACCTCTGTGTGTTTGTGGATCTTTGTGTTTATGACTAAACCGAATGCAGCCACAGCCGAAACACTACAATTAGATAGATAAAAAGTTAAAAAATACAAACCATTTTCTTAGAACTAGAAAAAAAAACTTATTGTTAGGATATATAACATTCAGTTTAAAATAATTATGTCTAAAAGTTTGCTTTTTTTGGCTTATTTTATCCTCTTTTAATGAGTGGAACTCCTTGTTTCTAGATTTTTATATCTTATTATAAGATTTCTTATCAGGTAAAAAATACTTTATGATTTTCTAGTGTTTCCTATATTTATACTACAAAGTCCTTTTTCTCTCCTGTTCTGGTCAACATGAACACCCTGTGCCGTGTCACTATATTTATCTGTTTACCAACAACTTGCCCCGCCTGTGGTATTAAGTCGCTCTACGTGTGAACATCACAGGAAGTTACAAAACCTCCCTGACCGAAAGCAATGACGCTTTTTGAGAAAAGCTTGCAGAAAAGGACAGATGAGAAGATTGAAAAGAGTTGAGAGAGAAGGAGGGAAATGAGGGGAAGAGGGCACGTCACATTTCTTTCATCCCCGAGCTAATCTGATGGCATTAGGGTCCATCTGCAGCCCTGCACATGCCGCCACATATGGCAGCACGCTCTGTACTCACACCTGGAGTCAAGCTGATGGAATCACGTGAAAGCTCGGCGGCTAAATCGAGGAGCAGCAGAAGCTCGAGGTGAACGCAGCAGATGTGAGGGAAACCATGGTCACTCTGATCACCTGTGATGCTGGAGACCTTCACACTTTAACACTCCATCTGCTTCATTTCACTGCCAACGCACTTTCATCCCACATTCAAAAGACCAAAAAACCCCTTCTCTTAAACTCTGGCATGGTGGTCTGCTTCCTTTTTTAGAAAAATGACTTAAAAAGGACTCAATGTGTGCTTTAAATTCACTTAAATCCATGTATTACCAGGAACTTTTAACTTCCTGATTGAAGCTCATTTGAAAACAAAAATACCCGATTACATGGAAAGTGCACCAAATAACAACCAAGTGGTTTGTCCATCCATCCATTAGAGCAAAGTCTCTATTCATTTAAATCCAAAGTTGACTGTATATGAGAACCGGACTGAGTAATTGTGATGACTTACTTCCGGCTCTAACAAAATAAAGTCAATTCAGTCGCCCTTTTTTTCTTTTTTTGTGATAGAGACGTTGCCATGTTGGATTTGTCTGAGTAGTTTCTATGACAACCACTGAGGCGAGCTTTATAGAAGGTCACACCCATACCCATTGAAAGCGGGAAACACAGAATCTGTCAAAAGTTTTAAACGTTTGATGTGAGACCACGGTTTTTTGTTGAGGCATTTGATTGATCCGTTTATAACTTGAATAACTTCCACTAAAGAAAACAATATATTTACTAAGTAATAGATGGTTATTTCTCGATAGAAGTCTAAGGGGATTTTGGCTCTTTGGAACCAAGGGGTACTTCCTGTTTGGAACACGAGTGGGAGAGGGTTACTGGGTCCAATTCTATTATAAAGTCAATGGGTACAACTTTACAACAGTCATTAATACTTTTCCAGTTTGGTTCTTTTGAGTTTTTCCAACTCTATGTTCACCATGACCAATCATATTAATACTGGTTACATCCAGGTGGTTTCTAATTCCTTAGTTCGTCAATCAGATGTTTTAAGAGTCTGACATTTGACAGGCTTTTTTTTATCACCAGTCTTTTGTCAATTTCTGAAAAGACCAGGGTCCCACCCATCCATCCATCCATCTGGGTCATGGTACATGGTTTGTCAAAATATTGTCATTTTTTCGTGTTGCAAATAAAGTTAGCAGTAATATGTATTATGAATATGCTAATGCGGCTAACGTGTACGCTAGCATGGCTAATGCTTCAACGTGACACAAGAATGACGGTGACTACAGTTAATAAAGTCTGACTCTTTTGTCTTGCTTAATGCACCTTATAGGTTGGTGTGCCTTTTATGACGTAACAGGGTTTTTAAAAGTTTATTCAAGTAAAATTTCAGAGTTTTTAAGACCTTTTCAAGGCCATGCATATCAAAAATTAAGACCAATATCTCAGCCTATTTCCCATTTTATTAATTTATTCTCATTTTATGTTTAAAACGGTGGCGTTGGCATTGTTTATTTCCATTAGTTGCTCAGTCAAATAATAGGGATTAAAAAAATGACATTTTCAAAAAGAAATGTGAAATGGATATGTTTCAAACAGCACACATTTTAAGGCTCAGATATCAAAACTCATGACTTTTTAAAGCATTTTTAAGGCATTATTTCCAAATTCATAAATTGAGACTTTTAAAGAAATAGAGTTAAAAAAAGACAATTGCACCTTATAATCCAGTGCGCTCTATAGTACATAAATATGTTAATCCTTTGGCTGAATAACCTGCAGTCTGCACACTGCAGTGAACTGGACCAGAGTTCATTTGCAAATGAACAGAGATCCCACGTGCTCATGCAGGTTCGTTTAGTCCGGACCACAGATTAGGTCTCCTTCCAAACTTCCCAAATAAACCAGACCATCAGAGGACATGAACTCTTCTCCCTCTGAATGGGGTGTCAGAAGAAGGTTTAGACTTGAAGCTTGATGATATTGTAAGGTTGGAATCACCTCATCACATGTAAGGCTGAGGGAGGTTAAAATCCTGCAATTTAATCCGACTGTTCTATCAGGATTTGGCTGTGAACTAGATATCCAGGTAGAAAATAAACATCCCAATTGGGTGAGTGTTTAATCCAGCAGTCTATTAGTCTGCAGCTGAGACAGCCATCCACAGTGAAGCTACATGGATGTTTTCTAGTATGTGGGTTGACCGCCTGATGGACTTTTCCTCTCATGTGCACGGGGGATCATGCGGCGCCGTGAATGAATTTGGGGATAAAGCGGTAAGCACAGAATCCCTGGCTGATGGGATCAGCGGCACGCTTGATCTGTGACGTTGGTGGTTTTACCGCAGCAGCAGGTTCATCCATCTGCTGGAAAGAGGGACACTCTCACCTTCTTAAACACCTCCGCTACAACAGAATGCAGAAATCTCAGCCATTAATCCGGCTGTTTTTAGCATGCAGCGGCTGGTCGTGGTTGCTGGTCACGGTTTGGTCACTGTGCCAAAAAATTAAAAAAAAAGCTATCATAAACTAAGATGACTCATCATTTTGGATACAAATGATGCACAAAATGTGAATAATGACGGATGAAACTACAATCATACATTAAATTGTCACATGTTTCTATTATTGCATGTATAAGGTGAAAATTCAAAGGTATTACTGTTATGTGGAGACTTAAATCTGGATCTTTTTCCTTTAAAACTGGATGCAAAACAGTATTCATTAAAAAAAAGGTGCTCATTTACTTTCATAACAGTGCCCTCTAGCTGCAACACTTCAATACTGCTGACTTTTTACACCTATAAACTACTTTTACTAAATCTAGGAGTAAGAGTCATAATTCGAGATGTGTATGTCCGCACAGTGTCATCTTTTTTTTTATAAACAATAATCACTCAATCAGCTGAACTCTCCTGCAACATGATGCTTCCACCCCCATGCTGTGTGTCTAAAACAATAGTCCCCAACCCCAGGGTGGTGGATCGGTACCGGTCTGTGGGACAGTTGGTACCGTAGCGCAGAGAAAAAAAAAGAATTTATTTCTAATCTGATTCGGTAGGAAGTTTTATTTTGAAAAACTACTAGATTTCCCTTGACGGATCTTATGGATGTCAAGTCGCTTAGTCGTTTTTAAAAATATCTAAAGTACATAAGATTCGTTCTGAAAGTGGTGAACTGAACCCCCAAGCTTGCAAAGTAGAAATACAAATCTATAGAGAAGGTTTAAAAACAAAAAAAGGCCAGTAATGAAACAGAAGAACTTCAAAATAAAAGAAATCTAAATTTAACAGGCAAAAACTGGGAATAAATATGGATTTATTGCAAAAAGTTGTTTAACACAGACCGACTGTCTAATATTACTAGGATATTGCTAATAAAATCACTCAAATGGGGGATTATGATTGCTTATGGTTATATTTTTAAAAATGCTTTTTTTTATATATATTTATCCATCACACTTTAAAATTCATGGCTGTAGTTGATGTTTGATTTTTTTAGCCTCCACTTTGACAGTTATGTGTTATGGGAAAAATCTCTATCACAATTTTAATGGCTCTTCCACAAAATCTAGTCTATGAATTAAGTTTGAAGCAGATGCAGATTTTTTACAGAGGATGAAGATGAACTTTATCCTCAAAAGTTGAGGGAAACTGGAGGCTAAATAAATAAAACATTGGACACCAACTTCATCCTTGTACAGGCCGCTCCATAAAAATGATGTTGATCTAAAGTCCACTTTCTGCCTATTCCAAACATCAGTATACCCATTCTAGATTATTCAAACCACATTTAATCGACTAGAATTACTTTAATGTAGGTTTTTATGGTGGTATCTTGTTTTTTGGATCCTATTTTTAATTTTTTTTAAACAATTTTCAGAGTTTTAGCAGCTTTTTGCATGTAAATATTTCAAAAGCTGTCTAATTTCTGGAGTGTGTGACAAATATGTGCCATGGTGTATATTTTAGCATATTAAGAAAGTGGAACCTTCAAATAACAAGAATGAGGTTGGATGACCAAATTTCAATCTTCGGTTTGAAATTCAACCAATAGAATAACTATATTATTAGACCTTGAAATTCTTTTCAGCAATTGTGTGATTATAACTTTGGTCATGCCCTTTACAGTAGCCAACATCTGTTGCTATTGATACTTCAAAAGTTCTTAAAGTTTCAAGTTTTTCTAGATTCATCGAGGCTCCAATAACCTCAAAAGCCTTGACTGAAAACTTTAGCAAAAGTTAGATGGTTCATTAACAGTTCTGCCATCAAGAAAATGTCTGATTATTTCAAAGCGAGCACAAAAATGAGCCCAAACATGCAGAGCTTCCAGCTAAAGAAGATCCTTGTGGGGATAAAACTGAGATAGGAGGCTGTCAGACAGCCAAAACCCACCAAAGAACAATGTCAGAGTTTCCAGTGTGATGAAACTGTTGGTTCAAAGGTAAGAAGAGCGAGTCTTGCGTAAGTCTTGGAACAAAGGACGTCTTTTTACACAAGACTGAAGCTTTCATTAGTCAAAAATGACTGTGCCTCAGCATTGGCGTGACAAATACAAGGACCTTCTTCTTACCATCTGCTTTCTAATCCTAATTTTTTAAAGATATTTTTCTTTATTCCAAGTTATAAACTGACCAATCAGATGCCTCAGTAAAAGCAGCCTTCTTTCAGTGGACTTCCAACGAGCTAACACATGACTAGCAACTGTAGTTCCCCTAAAAATGTGCTTAGATATCTGGAAATCCTGCAGATTCTCACTCCCAACTTGACAAATATGGACGTTTGGTTCAGGCCTCTTCCTCTGTGTCACTTTTTGATGTTTTGGGTGTCCCCAACTTGTCGTTTTTTGAAGTGCCAGCTGTTCCCTCAAGGGTCCCCAACCCTGACTGGTACCAGTAACCTAACCCTGTAGTGGTCCATTAATCGGACACGGGCCATACGTCCATATATAACTAGTTGGGAGAATGTGTAGGGAAATTGTAGACGCTGTAGACGAGGCCTGGAGTTGCCTATCCTTGATTTAGACTAGAAATTAGCTGTTTTAGTAATACACACTGTGTCCTGCCAGTCATACATGTTTTCCCTAATAACGAAAAGCTGTTATCTTACTTTTCCTCACTTTTGACTGAAAAAATTGTTCCTTTGGCACATTTCAGATCAGTGTTCCTGCCAAACTGACACACTCAGTTTTAAAACTAAGTTTGAGCCAAACTTTCATGCCTGATGGTCCAAATCTTTTTGGCTACTCCAAAAAGTCCATCATCAAAAAAGAGCTAACCAGATAGTCGTAACTTTGTGTTTCTAAACTCACCCAGAGGCGATAAGTGCTCGTGACTGAGCCATGGCGATGCGTTGCAGAGCGGGACGACTCAGTCCTGCAAGGCTGGAGCGGGGTGGCAGAGGGGCTGCACAGGCAGAAGCACCAGATGAAGAGACTGGACCCAGAACGCGGGCCGAAGGCGAAGGTGTACAGGTGGAGGCCGCTGTGGAGATGAGAGGAGGGGCGGGCGCCGTGGAAGCAGAGCAGGACATGGAAAGGGAGGAGGAAGAGGAAGTGGACGGGTGAGGAGGGGAGGTGGCAGCTGACGAGGGCAAGGTGGAAGGGGGAGGGGGAGGAGGTGGTGGAGGAGGTGGGAGAGGAGGAGGTGGAGGACGAGTGGAGGAGATGGAGAGAGCGGCAGTGGCTGGGCCGAGGAGAGAAAGCGAGTGGTTGAAGCCGCCTCCAAAACCAAGGCTGGTGCTCCCAACGCCACTATTGCCAATAAAACCCAAACCTCCAGATGGTCCCATACCGGTGACACCGAAGCCACCTGTTGCCCCGACAACAGACGTCCTTTGTGGGAAAAAAGATCTTGACAAAGACGGAGGCCGGGGAAGAGTTAGTGAGTAAGAGCTTCCTGGGACAGGGTAGCTGCTTAATTTGGGACTGGGCGGCTTGATCTGTGGTGGCCTTCGACCCAGAGTGTGCGCTGTTCCCACCTGGTTGGTACCTGCTTTGACACCAAGCACCAACATGCACTGCTGACAGGCACAGGGTTGTCCCAAAGACGTGATGGCAGAAGCTGGGAGTGCTCCGCTGGGATACGCACTCCCGTTCCCCGCCCCGCCGCTGCTCATCCTCATCCCCATTCCAACACCCGACCCGTCAACCCCCAGTATTCCTCCATGTCCGGACATAGACGTGGGGCCCCAGGCATGGTGCGATTTGGGTAGAGGTCCAGACACGAGCGGGTAAGCCAGGTCGGAGCGCCGCTGGATGCGCCGGCAGCGCTGCGTCTGCCCGTTGATTTGGGTCATGCTTTCAAAGTCAATAAGGTAGCAGAACCCCAGTGGTGCCAAGTCCAGCCAGGGCTGCTGACGATCCCGAGCTGCCTGAATCGCAATGCCCACCTCCGTGTCGTATGGGGTCCAACTTCCAGAGTCGTTCTCCCACTCCCACAACCAGCCCTGGCCCGGCGCCGAGGACAGATCGTAGAAGCTGCGGCGTACAGGTCGAAGCGTACCTGCGGAAGTGTTCACAACAAAGAATCATAAACACTGTGAGAAATATGAACCTCTCATACTACCTGTGCTAGAGTGTGGTTTATACAATCTGAATAAAATTAGATCTCAGTCATTAATAAACTTACCCTTTAAGGTATTCCTTTCATTTTTAAAGAAAAAAAAAACTTCTCACTTAGTTTTTAATAATAATTTATCATTACTTTTATGAAAACGGTTTCTCATTACTAAGGAAATTAGATTGTTTTAAGTATTAATAATTAACCATAAAGGGGAATCAAATCATGTACTAGTGAATCTAAGTCGAATTGACTTTGTCCTTTGGGTGGGAAACCCAGCCCTACTCAATACTTTTAGCCAGTTCTGAGTTTGACAAATCCTGGACCCAACCCTACAAGGAGATATCAAAACTGATGCTGTCAAAATGGAGGTCAACCAAAGGAGGCGTACACTGAGGGTAAGATAAAAGATGTTTATTGCAGCTCAGGTGGTCACGGAATGATGACACTGCCAAGATACACTGGAAGTCTCTAGTCCTGGGTCATCCAGATCCAATCCAGAAATCCAAATAAAAGCAACACACCAAAAGGGGCAGATTTGACCTGACTCGACATTCAGAATACAGAACATGGAACAAGAACTATCAGTCAGAAACAAGAAGGTTTACTTGAGGATTGAGAATACAACAAACTGGCAGACTGAAGGTAAAGGAATGAAGCTTAAATAGTCCTGGAATCAGCTGCACTGAATGAGCAATCAGTGGAGGCAGGAGAGTATATGGGAGGCCGAGAGGGCCAAAAAGAACCAAGAGATCCCGACAGATACAAACCTCTATCACCTTTAGTATATAATGAAGACAAAAATATATGTGTAGAGAACCTCGTTTATGATTTTATCTTCAGCAGACTTGAGCTGTGCAGCACATTGATTGGTCTTTCTAACAACCCAATCAGAGGGCTACAGCTATTGACTGTATATGCGAACTGGACTGAGTGAGTGTGATGTCACCCATGAAAAATGTCTCCAACGAAACGAAGTATATTCAGTCACCATGTTTTTGCGATAACAACAGCGTCAATAAGTAGTGATTGGTCCAAGTCATTGCTTCTATGGCAACAACTCCTCCAAATTAAGAGTGAGCTTGATAAAAGGCCACACCCCTACCACTTGAAACTGGGCTCGGGGAAATCCAACAATCCACAGACTTTTAATGAGCCGTTTGATTGGCCAGTTTATAATTTGAATAACTTACAAAAAAAAAGATCATGAAAAAATAGGATTAGCAACAAAATGTTAAAAAAAGGTATCAAAGCAAGAATGGTTATTCTGACAAATAAAACAACTGAGTAATAGTTGTTTTTCTTCACAATAAAAGTCTCAGGGATTTTGGTTTCTTGAAGCCAGCAGGTACTTCCTGTTTGGAATGTGAGGGGGGAAGAGCCAGTCAGACCAGTTCTCCCAACAAGTCAATAGGCATAACTAGTCCAAATAAAATCCCTCCAAATCTATTATGCCACACTTTCCAGCATCCATCCATTTAATCTGTAGCTTATAGCCCCCCCTCACACCCCCCATCTAACATTAGCGTTGCAACAGAAATGGATAACAAGATCTGAGCAATCCAGCTGTACAGTTTTGAGCCAGATGCCAGGTCGAACAAAGAAAGCAAAGACCAACTTATACTTTTATCTCCATTTTTCTACGGACCTACAACCAACAGGGTACCAGAAATTGTATCAGTCTGTCCTGCTTACCAGTTCAGTTTTCCACATATTCTCACCCCTCCGTGTCACTTTTTTACGTCTTGGGTGTCCACAAGTTGTCGTTTTTTTGACGTGCGGACTGTTCCCATTAAATCACAGGTCCCCAACCTCTGGGCCGCAAACCAGAACTGGTCCGGTACCATGACACGTAGCAAACTGGTACCCTAACCCAACACCAGACCAGATGCGGTACTGGACCTGAACCAGTAATAGATGCAGTACAGACCGGACGCAAACCAGTACCGGGTTAAAGTTAGGGTACTAGTGCTGGACACGTCCCGAGGACCAGTCCACATCCGGTACTGCGTCCCGAGGGATGTGGACCCTTGATTTTACAGCTAGGACGTCAAAAGATGATATGTAGGGCAAACCCAAAACATCAAAAAGTGACGCGGAAGGGGCCTTAATCAAACATCAACATGAGACAACTTGGGGATGAGAATGTGTTGCCATTTTGTAATGGAAATGTTCAAAAGTCCAGTCTCAGTCTGGACCGCCCAATGGAATGCCTTTCTGCCCATCAATGGATTTTATCGACAGTAGCTCCACCCTAATTGATCAATTCAATTTTTCTATGGACCTATGACCAACAGGGGACCAAAAAAACTGAGTGAATTGTTCCAGACTTGTACATTTAAATGCTTGACTAGTGGGTCCATTTAATAATGGAAATGCTCAATATACCGTACTGGTCTGGTCCAGTCCAGTCTGGACCGCTCAGTGGAAAAGAGGCATACAAGCTACAAGCTGTTTTTAAGTCTGCTCCTGATTTACAACGATTTGAATAAAGAAACACTCAGAATTATAAATAATATTAATATATTTTTTCTTGATACATGTCCTCCATCATAAAAAACAAAGTGCTACAATCAATTCAGTGGTCTTAAACGTACATAAATACACTAAACATTTGTTTATGGGAGAATAAAACAGATTTGAAGATGACAGAAAGGCCTCGGTGGTTTCACCTGTGTCTTGTCGGAATTGGTGCATGGAATGCAGCTCGATGATGTAGGGCGAGAGGCGAGAGTCCGCCTGGCCGAGGACGACACTACCACAGCGGGGGTCGCTCCGTATGACTGCCTCGATGTGATGACAGACAGCCGGGCTGTAGGGCCGCCAGCGTCCGTGCTCGTTCAGCCATTCCCATACCACCACGGCGGATGCTAGTAACATCCTACTCCTGCAACATCAAAACACACACAACATCATCATTAAAAATCAAAACAGTGGGGCGTCTGCAACGAACCGGCGAGGAACGCGAGAATGTAAAAGAAGAAGGAGGAAAAAAAAGACTCCCTGCCATCACCGTGCAGTGTGAACGCAGCATCCATCTTAGACGCAAAACAAGGTGGATCCGAGCGGACCGCGCATGCAAAACCGTACCTTCCATGTTTGTGGTGGCAGGTATGCAGCAAGAAGCGAGCGCCTTTATTTGTTTGAGGGGAGACGAGGAGCGTTTTAGAGGCTGCGGGGAGGATTGCAGGATGGTTGCATTTTACACCCTATGCAGATGAGTGACGTCTGCTGAAATCATTTCTCAGGGACAGTCAAGTTTGGGTGAGAGGAGGAGAGAATTCAAGTTGGATCTTGACGGGAAATAAATTTGCAATAAAATTGTTGTTTTACAAAACTAGTGCTAGCGTTATAAGAAACCTGTTGGAAATTTATTTTTGTTTTATTATGTGTCTTTTATTTATCTTTTTTTTTTGTCGCAACAGCGATTTTAAAGGTCCTAACTGTTAAATTAAATCTAGAAATATAATTTACTTTTAAGTGAAACTTATAATAATATTAACAGAACAAATAATATTTGTTTACAAATTTACAACAACATAAATCTCTATAAAGCAACTTGGAGATGCCGGGGATTGAACCCGGGACCTCATACATGCGAAGCATGCGCTCTACCACTGAGCTACATCCCCGTTGAAAATAAAGCAGTCGAATTAGAGATATTTACACTCACCAGCTTCTGTATTCTTATGAATAATGTAGGCAAGTAAAATTTTGAATCTTTTTCAAAAATTAATCCAAATTTTATCATCGTATAGGTCAGTAAATTTTACATCATATCAAACTTTTAAAATTTGATTACCCATAAGAATCTATAGTGACACTAACAGAAAAAAATCTGTGGTCAACTGAGCTTGTGTTATTTTTCACATAATTTTATTTTTAAGGGAAAATGGGTATGGGTTTTTATGCCATACTATTATTATTTTCACACTCTTTGTTAATTGTGTTAGACAATGAAATAGAAGCCCACATCAAATGTAGTTATTTTTGAGCAAATTTGTTCATTAATAAATCACGTAAAGTATTTTCTATAACTTTTATTGTATATTTTAAATTTACAATAGTAAATCAACATTTAGTTTCATTTATAAGCACAAAATATATTTCTTGAACAATAAAAAACATGAAATAGGAGAAAAGAAAGAAAACAATATCCAACCATGACAGAAAAACCTTCATAAGCATTTAAATGTACATTTACAACAGAACATTTATAATCATCAGAAAGTTTAAATGGCTACCATATTAGCACAATTTAAGACACCTATCTGAATATATTTTGTAAAATTTCAATATAAGATGAAAACTATTTATAGTAAATATTCCATATTTAATACAGTCAGTTTTAATACAATCAGGTCCAATTTTTCTCTTAACTTTACATTTTTGCCTTCGTTTAGATTCACTTTTTGTATATCTCCCAATGGAATCCAACCTATAAGAAAAACTCTTTCAAACGTTTTAGGTTTTGTTTAAATTGTGACGTCAAATTCAGGTTCATTTTCTCACAAGGCAGTTAAATCTCCACCTTTGCTGTCACCTACGTCCTCTTCAGACCAGATGGCACTTCCAGAAAACTGCTTCAGGTCAATCAACAATCCAGTACCCTCACCTCCTTCTACTTTTTTATTTTCTTCTATCTTTTTTTCCGTGTCCTCACTTGTCTCATTTGTTACATCTGCCGCAACCATTAGTCTGCGATGCTCTCCTTCTTCTACGTCCTCCACGCTTGAGTTTTCACCCCCCTTTCCCTCAGAGGTGTTACTCGGATCAGTACTGTCGTTCTCTGGGTTTTCTTGGTCATCTTCTCCCCCCGAGTCACTTGCTTGGCTGTCCTCATCCTCTTCTTGTCGCTCCACATCATCTTCTCCATCCATGTTTTCAATGTCATTGTCACTGTGAGGCCACAGTTGAAAGCCAAGGTGTCCCTCCACGGTCAACACCGCAGCTCTCATACGGTCCCTGACTCCCCCTTCCTTATACACCATGCGGTGAACGGTATATTCACCATTGGTCTCCCTGTTCAATTTCTTGTAGAGCAAAAACAGTAACACAAGTAGAGCTATCAAGAAGAAAAAAAGACACAGCACAGTCTGGGTGGATTGATGCATTTCTTCCTTCGAATCTGAAGATAGAGATAGAAGGGGTGTAGAATTAGTCACTATGAACCGCAAAATCTGCATATTTCAGTGAAGGTTATTTGTGTGTGTAAAAAAATGTTATCCAAAAAAAAGTTGTATCACCTTCTGAGTTTTAGGATAGAAAACCACATTTTTTTACTATATGCTGCTAAAACTTTGGAATTAAATATTTTTGATATATCTTTGTCAAGCTCTGGCAAGACAAAGAGAATCAAAAATGAAATCTTTATTTGTGTGGCACCTTCACTTAAAAAATTGTAAATAGGATTGACCAAATTTAAAACACTTTTATCAAAGAATAAATCACACAATTGTGTTAATACAGCTTTAAATAAAAATGATTATCCCAATGAATGATGGAGTTCTTCAGAGGACAGATTTTGACATTGACTCACATGCATAAAACAAGCGAAAGGAAGATGTAAAATGTATATCTTTCTATATATTTACATTGTCTATGATATAGAAACACAGAAAAAAATATATTGAAATGTATCTACAATACAATAAAAGGAATGGTAGAACTTTTTCTTTTAACGAGCAAAGGCGAAAGATTTCGCGCCCTTTGTGGCACTGGTAGGTGACTTCCTTGTTTTGCTACCAGCATTTCTTTTTGTTTGATCTCTTTTTGAATCTTCATTTGCATTTTTCTGTGGAGTAATTTTTAGAGCTAACATGAAGTTTTCATAGAACCAGTCAAGAATCAGACACCAAAGTTTAACTTGGGACACAAGAAGGGATGAAACCAGCAGCTCATAGCAAGGCTCTGTTTTAGACCCAAATTAATAGTCTGGTTCTATGTTTAGCTTCTAAGCTGAAATGAGTAAAACCAGTGCAAAAAGAGTCTATTGGGTTAAGTTTTGGCTTCAAGGTATATGCGAAAGATGGAAAAGAAGCAAGCCAATTTTACATTTCTACTTTGAGGGTCTGTCAAAGAATAAATTAAGTATATCCTCAATTTAGCATTTATGCAGACTTTAAAACAAGGTAGATAACTTGAATTACTTCATAAAAAGTAAAAAAAGGATACATAAAGTATGTATATATATGTATATATATATACATATATATATGTATATATGTATATATGGCCCTGCGACAGACAGACTGGCGACCTGTCCAGGGTGAACCCCGCCTTCGTCCATCAGTAGCCGGGTTAGGCTCCGGCACCCCCGCGACCCCGAAAGGGACAAAGCGGTCAAGAAAATGAATGAATTTATATATTTATATATATATATATATATATATATATATATTGTTTTGTTGTTTTGTAGTTCGTTAAAATTATACTGCACCTTTCATGGAAAATTACTGATGGAAAAGATCTGCAAGATGGAAATCAGTTGTCACAAAAACTCAATTTTTCACCAAAGCATCCCTGCCCGCCAAGAATCCATCGGTATATTTCATCTATTTACATGTAAGACCTAGAAATAAAAAAAGGAAAGTAAGTGTTAAATTTACATTAATACTTGAATTTGTCATTTTCAGCTAAATACGAAAAACAAAATGATTAGAAGCGAGTAAGTGTTGTTTACAAAACTGCTGAGCAATTGATGAGTAAATGTAGATTTATGTTGCAAACATGTCCCTGCGTGCTAATAATGAGATTATACATACGTTGAATATCAGAAACACCTTGTGGGTTGCAGTGAGAATCTGTCTAAGTGTAGTGGAACGACAGGAAGCTGAGCAGGCTGCTCACAGCGTTGCTGGTTTCCTGTCAAAAGTGACAATTCATCAGCACCGCAACTTTTGGGCGAAGTGTTAGCACGCTATGGTGTGACTTAATTTAATTTATTTCAGAACTTAAAAAATTTTAAGAAAAGAACAGGCAAACAAATCTAGTGCAAAGACAAATGCATTAGGGTAATTAAATAAAAAAAATCTACTGGAAATTAAACCAACGAAAACACTTTATGTGAAGATTATTGAGATTGTATTAAAATAGAGAGAACCAGGTAAATATTTACATAAAAAAATAATTTAAAGTTAAATCATTAGAATAAACTTACCAAAGTATGTGGAGAAGAGGGAGGTTTGTTTGAACAAGCAAGTATAAGGAGGAAGAGGAGAATGGCGGTGAGGTTAGACATGCGGTACCCAACCTGCTGAAATGCTGAAGTAGGAGGAGGCTGAGAGCAGATTAAAGACAAACTACAGGAGGTGTGGTGGAAAGGAGAAAAAAAGACTCAGAAAGAGGAAGGCCTTTTTTATATCAAGATTGAGGTTCCTTAGTTTTTGCAAACCTATATGCATTTCTATAGTAAAATCACACTGAACCCACTTTTTTTCTTCTGATAAAGCATCATTTTAATACATGCAGATTTTATTTGATTTTTTTCATGTAAACATAAGAATCCTAACAACTTGACTTTTAAGAACAAGCTGCAAATGAGTTAATTGTTTCGATAATTTTGCTTTTTTTTATGAATTCTGAAAGTGGAAGTTATGTTTTAGGTCCAGCTTTCCTGGCATAAAAAAAAATAAAATAAAGCGTGCCGATAAAGTTCAAAAGCTTTGCTGCTTCTGAGAGTGAAACTTGACAAGTGCATCCTGTTTGTGCACCACGGCCTAAGGTTGAAGTCTACACGTTCCACTCTGTACTACTACATTTTATTGTTAACTTATGTGGAAGATCAACAAGTGTATTCACTTAAGATTGAGCTTTTTATCTGAACTGGAGTAGAGATTCCACATTTAACCCATTAATGCCTACATTTATTTTCATATATATATATAAGAAAAAATTCATCAATGTTTTTGCCATTCAAGGTGATGCTATATTAAATGTTGTATGTTCCAAATTAGCAACATACGGCATGAAGAGGTTACATTTAAAAATGTTTTGGTACGTTTATGCCGAATTTAAAATCCTATAAAACACTTTAGCTCAAAATCCACCCATTTCATTAACCTGACGTTGGTGCATCTTTACAGTAATTTCTTGGTCAGATACGTCACCTTTTCCCCCCACTGTGCAGCTGTGGGCCGCTCTGCAGTGCTTTGCACAGTTGAATGGGTTTAGCTTTCATTTATTTTTCCCACACCACAGCTTATTCTTTGGTGCGTTGCTTCTTTGTTACAGAAAAAAGAAAGTCATAACTGCTTTCTAGCAAAGGGCTACAACTTTTCATCTAATTTTCAATGAATATATTTGGGAATTTTAAAGGACAAATATATTCCATCATGAAATTCTTTAGAATCCTTTGCATGCCACGTCTACAGGTTAAAAAGTGAAAGTCCACTCCATGCAAAGTTTGGGATTATTATTTATTAAGTTGTCACAATGCAGTCCCGCTACAGATTTTTCATTAGTGTCAAGAAGTCAGCGCATACACACAGACACACACACACAAACAATTGGAACGTACCATTTTGCTAAAACCCATTGTGACATGAGTTACTTGTTAGTGCTACTAAATGTGAAGTCAAAATACAAAATTAAAAAACAAATAGAAGTGCTTTCCAACATGAATTCAAACCAAAATAAAAATAAAACCAAAGCCATCTCTCACTGCAACTTCCTCTTTCACACAACTGCAGACACTTTGAATAAATCCAGTTTTTTTTATGCCCTGCACTACTGTGACATTTTCTTTTTACGTGTCCTGCATGTTGCATAAACTATGATTTCTCTAAGAGTTTATTTTGTTTTGTAATACTGTTTTTTATGTTGAAGGAAATGAAATTCTTTGTGAAAGCTTGGAAGAAAAGTAAAAGACAAGGCTGCACCAACACACAAAAATAAAATACACAGCTACATTCGGATCACAGTTCTAATCCTTTGTGCGACAACAGACTCGGAACAATGTAAAGAAGGGTAAAACAGCACAAGTCACACAACGAGTCACATGTTTAGTGTTATTACGACAGTTTAGCAGCTCCAACTACCTGGTTAAATAGCCCTAAAAGATTAGAAATGACTGAGAAATTTTCTGTTTTTGCATTGAAGCAGAGCCTCTGTGAGTCAAAGTTACAGCATGGTTTTGGAAAGACTTATAAAAAAATGTTGCCATGTCTTTATTTTTTTTATATAAGAGTAACCTGCTTTAGATTTGACCATTTTTAAGCTACAAAAAACATTGACCTGGTTAAAAACCATTCGTTCACTAACCACCGTCAGTGGCTTCCACCCGCACAGCTTAAGGTACTCTTGACTCTAAGGCTACGGTCTAGAGGTTAGTTAAAAAAAAGAGAGATGCTGTTCACAATATGGTGAATGTCTTGCCACCTCATACATCTCCATCTTCGATCCGGGCGAGCTGCCTCTCCAGCAACTCGATCCTCTGGTTCTGAGCGAGGACAACAGCTCGCAAAGCCTTCATTTCTGCCAACAACTCTGTCAGCATGTCATCCTGAAAAGGGGGAAATTACAGACTTAGATAAATAGATACATAGATAGATACATTTCTGAGCAAGAAAAAGAAAATGGACTGCTATCGCACCTCTCTTCTGGGCCTGTCTGCGTTTCCGTCCGTCTCCCTTGGGGTCACTTGCTGCGGTGCTGCTTCCTCATCCATCTCCCTGGTGGCGGAGGTAGGTGTAGATGTGTGTGTTGCTGCGTTCCCTGCTGAGGTTGGGGTGCTCCCCGAGTCCTGAGAATCCAGTTTGGGCTTGCCTCTGAGGGTGTCTCTTTGCTTGGATGGAGGGGCGGTGTAGCCACCGCTCAGAGACACCAGGAGCGGTGGTGCATCCTGCCCGGCGATCCATTCCTCAGCCAGCAGGGCTGGCTCCAAGCCCGCTGTGTCCGGGTAAAGGTCTACCTGAAACAGATCTGACTAAGAAAGCAAAACAGAGAGAGGAGACAGAAATCATTTATCAATCAGGTTTAATTTTTAGTCTGTGTGTCTAAAAATGACACTGTGAGCAACTTACTTTTCGTGGCACAGTCATAGAAATAGGTTCCACCTTTCTTTCATGTAGTTTATAGAACCTAAAGATGAAAAGAAATGAAATTAAAAAAAAAGTTTTGGCTGTTCTTTTTTACTTTGAGAGTTTTAGATTATCTGTACTGCACTATAGTACATCATGTCATATAGGCCTATAGGGTACACCAAATTACAAGAGTCAAGGAATAAGTACGTCAGTCAGACTTTACTGCATTCTCAATAACGTCTAGAGCAGGTGTAGGCAACCCCGGGCCTCGAGTGCCACCTTCCTGCATGTTTTCCAACACTGGACACACCTGAACCAGGTAATCAGTCATGAGTGGGGACTCAATTACCCGGTTCAGGTGTGTCCAGCCAATAAGAACATGTTTTAAGTCTTAAGAGAGAGTCCATGGTGCTTACCGGGCTATTTCACATTTGTTGACCTCCACGCCTCTTTTACAAAGGAAACCAGCACCTCTCTGTGGCTCTTTGCTGCTGTATAAACTGAGGAAGTGCACGTACGGGGACTCATCTGTCACTTCAAAATAGCGGATGGTGCAGTCTCCCTGAAAGACAACCGTTCACAGTGATAAGTAAAAAGTATGACGAACTCTAGGGAGTCCAAATTTAGTACTTTGTGGTATCAAAAAAAAAACTCCAGTAGAATAAACTGCAACAGAGACCATTAATATGAAACAAGTAAAAAAATTGGTTCTTTCCGCCATAATGCTGCTATAATTTTGAAGAAGTGCCAATATGTTGATGTTGAAAGATTGGGTATAGACTAAAAAATTGTTGCATATTTCTGAAAAGCCATAATACAAAATCTTTTGTTAGAATCAGCTGATTCCATATATCTCAAAGAATTACAGTCGGTGTCACCGGTTGACATCTTTACTGTTAAACAGTTGCAAACTTTCCAGAGTACTGCCAAAGCTTCACCTTTCCACACAGGTAGACCATGTTTGTGTCCGGATCGTAGAAGGGTAACAGAACTCCGTTACTCGTGTCCATTTCCTGTACAACAACTGGCTCCGACAAGTCTTTCTGTTAAGACACAAAACATCACTTACATTCAAATTGTAATGATAACATTTTGAGTGCAATCTATTTCAATGCCAAATTGAACTTGTACATAGTTTGATGTAGAGTTTGAGTACATAGAGAAGGAAACTTTATTTAGTGGAAGTGATACTCACTGTATCCCACAGAGCTAGCTGCCTTTCACTCATGCGACTGAAACCCGTGGTTAGGATCTTTCCATCGGCCAGGAAAACGGCCCTCATGGGCCTCGTACCCTCGTGGACCTTCTCTCGCACCTAGCAGAACGACCCTTTGTATGTGACAAACCAAACTAAAAGATGGAACCTACCCCCATGCCGTTAACAAAAGACATTTACAGCAGAGGTATAACCTTAAGGACGATGCCTCTCCGCGGGTCAATGATGCGCAGGGCCTTGTCCTTGCACACGGTGCAGACGGCACTGCCATCTTTGTTCCAGCTCACGCTGTAGATCAGGTCGGGGTGGGACTCGCTGAGCTGGTACACCAGCTCCCCTGTGCCCACGTTCCACACACAGATGGTGTTGTCACAGCCTAGAGAGGGCACAGAAACAATCCGACAGAGTCAACAGAAGACTACGCCGTGGAATATCTTTAGAATAAAGTACAAGCCATTTTCAGCAGATATACATCAAGCTGTTTCTTTCAAGACTTGTCATGAGGGGTGGCTCTTCATAGTTAAAGCAGGAAATCCATCCATCCATCTTCTTCTTCCGCTCATCCAGTACTGGGTCGTGGGGGCAGGAGTCTAAGTAAAGGTGCTCAAACTTCCACTTGGGGGGACCCCTAGGTGAGACGAGAGACGTATTCTCTCCAGCGTGTCCCAGGTCTTCCCCGGGGCCTCCGCCCAGTAGGACAACCCCGGAACACCTCTCCAGGGAGGCGTCCAGGAGGCATCCGGACCAGGTGCCCGAGCCACCTCAACTGACTCCTCTCAATGTGGAGTAGAAGTGGCTCTGCTCCAAGCAGTAAATCTAAATTACTTTCTTGATATGATAAGAATCCAAACTTCTGTTTGATCCAGGGACTAAAAAGAATCCAGACGATTGAATCCTTGAGTAACAAACAGGTCTTTGACATTAATAATTAATATAACAGACAAGGCTAAGACATTGTTCTTTTAAGCAAAACAACAAGACAAAGTAATAAAAAAGAAGTTTCTCATAATGCAGTAAAGGATTACCCTTACTGCCTAATTCCTATTTGACAACTTAGAATTTACTGTCTATTGGTCATTCAGAACATTTCCAAACGTTCTGAAATAACATATTGAGTTGTCATTGAGTTAATGTTTAAGATTCCTGTTCTTACACTATTTGGGTGATGTGATCTGGGTTAATAAACTCCTACCAGAAGTCATGTGATACGACTCTGTTTTCCTGAACTCATCAGGATCCCCGGATATACAAGGAGACTTTGGACTTTATAAAAACCGCTTCCGACATTCTTTCCCAACAAGAGTTTTGTGTGAAGTACAGAACTTCTTGTGATACTGATACCTGCATTTTTTCCACATATAACATATACTCCATTACACCTCTTTGTTGAAAACACTTTGTAGGTCCTGCCTGATAAAAGTTTTGGGAAACCTTTAACTTTGTGTGCTGATACAATGGCTCAATAATTAGCTGCTTTTGCAAAACAGTTAAGCAAACAAGTCAACTGTTATGGAAATGATTACAATTATGTTTATTTGATGCCTTTTTTTAGGATACTATTGGTTTATGAACTTCTAAAGTAATCTCCCTTTTGAAAAAAATAACAGACTGTAAGAACGGAATGCATTTTTCTGAGAAATTGCACTCCCTTTTCAAACTGGCTGGCACATCTGTGACGCAACAAACAACTCTTGTTATCAGGCAAAGATTGTTTTTTTATTTCTTTTGACATTTTAACATTGAAGTCAATGTGAAACTTCTCCTCTCAGACAGAAATGTCCACAATAACTTTTACAATCAAGAGTTGCATTTAGACCCTTATTGACATGACAAACATCATCATTGACATTTTCAGTCGTTTTACCTGCAGTTAATAGGATGTTGTAGGCACTTGGGTGCCAAGCCAAGATTCCCACTCTTTTACTGTGTCCCTCCAGAGTCAAAATGGCGTCAGTCATGGGGGCTGTCAGCCCACCATCTGGGATCTGCCACACCTTCACATGAACAGAATATGATCAACTTACTGTGCTCCAAAAGCAACTTAAAGACACCATTTCTGTGCAAAACCAAGTCCTTATGATGTGGAAACCAAGGCTTCCACATTGTAAAATACCTTCACAAAAGGTTTGAAATAAAAGCATTCATATATTTATTGGCCATTACAGGGGGACTATGTTTAATCTGGCAATATCTGATCTAAAATCAACATTTATGTAGATATACCAAGCATTATCTACTGGTAGCTGTGGTCAGAATAACTGTTTCCGGCAAGCAATACAGCAAACTGATTATAGACCGCAAACCCCCAAGACAAGCCTCAACTTTTGACAAATCTACCTTGACTGTGCAGTCTTCTGAGGCACTTGCAATGATGTTGTCATCGTGAGGACACCACTGGATATCCAGTACTGGCGCTGCATGTCCACAGACCGTAGGGCAGGACTGGTCAATTCTGCCACTCTGTTGAATAAAAAAAAATAATTTACAGAATATCTGATCTGCAAATAACTTCATCAGACAGAGAAACTTCACGAAGCTACTTAATTAACTGCTACTCATAGCTTTTCACATTTAGAACCAATCTACTGCTTAATGGAGATGGTCCAACCTTGCTAATCGGAACTACAAGGAAGGCCCCTCCTCCTCCTGCTTCAATTATAACCGCAATGAATTTGGGGTTGACGGCGCAAAGGGGGCCATCCCACGTCACCCGGGACACCCTCACGTCGTCGATGCAGTGCTCGGACTTCCAGGCCTGTGCGAAGACGTGCCGGAACTTGCTCTGCCTGACCACTCCTCTCCGGAACGACATGGCTGTAAGGAAGGGAAAGAAAGAAGGAGGCAAAATCAACCTAAAAGGTGAAACAAGCAGGTGTGTATACACACAAATGGAAAGTTAGCAGCTGAATTGACCAATAACTCTTTGTTGGTCAGTTTTAGAGCCAGGTGTAACCCTTATGGCATCCTAGGCACGTTAACATCAAAAGTGGGGTCATCTGGACCCCACAAGACTCTGCGCTGAACTTTTTTTTGAAGGATTTTTCATCTTCACTGGTGTCCGTGGCAGACAGAAAATCCTGTCCACCTTTGTCATTGGAGGGATAACACATCAAAAGAAGGGTAGGGTCATCTGGACCCCATAAGATGGCACGAGGGATAAAAGCTAATATAGTAGGGGGTGGGCCAGTTTACCAGCTAACTGCTAGCTAAGTCAGTCCCTATAACTCCAATATAAATACATAATAACTTTACAACAGAAATAAGCAGGATCATTTTGTAGTTTCTAAACATTCTTTTGAATTCCAAAGTTTATCAAGACATTTTCTAGGAAAACTTAGGACCATCCATCCGCCAACTAAAGCTCCAAAGAGGATGGGTTTGTGTGGCAGGACAATGACCCAAATCACAGAAGTAGGTCAACAACAGAATGGCTTCAGCAGAAGAAAATACGTCTTCTGGAGTGGCCTACTCCGAGTTCTGACCTGCTATGGCATGACCTCAAGAAAGCGAATCACACTACATACCAAAGATTTGAAATGTCTCCTATCTTTTGTGTAGATTTGATTAAAACTACAGAAAATACTTGGTTGAGGTTTAAGCTGACAAAGGTTTGTCAACCAGTTTTGAGCCTACGCTTTTCATTTTTTATGTGTTGTGTTCAAAAAAACACATGAAAACGTAAAGTATCATGTTTCCTGGCATTTGTTTAGGCAGACTATGTTTTTTCTAATGTCGTGACTTAGATATACACCATAATACATTTTCTGTTCAATTCATGTATAAGCCCAAGTACTTAATTTACTTACAACTATATCTACGGAATTATATTTTAGATTGAAAACAAAATGTTCTTTCTGCAGTATGGAGATAAAACCACAAACTGATGGCCACTTAACTATTGAAATAGATGCCATATACATTGGAATGAGTTAGAATGAGACAGACTACGAAACACACTTTCGTCGAGGGGACAATTTAGCATCACCAAGGAAGCATTTTTTGGAGAAAACCATAAACTTTATATGTTAACTTTTATTTATTTTATTTAACCTTTATTTTACCAGGAAATCCCATTGAGACTTACATCTCTTTTTCAAGGGAGAATTGGGCCAAAAGGGATCAATACAAGAAATTAAAAAACAGTTAAAACAATTAAAATAGAAATAAAGTACAGTAGAATACAGTAAAATGCAATTTAAAAGAACAACAGGGCAATGAATATAAGGTTAATTAAGAGTGGTACAGATAGATCAATAGTGATATGTGGAGTGAGTGAGTGTGACGCCATCCTTTGAAAGTGACATACTCCAGCGAAATGAAATCAAGTCAGTCGCAATATTTTTTTACAATATGGACGTCGCCATGTTGGAACCAGACATCATCAATAAGCAGCGATCGCTCTGAATCAATTAGAGTCCATTTTTCTTTGGCAACCACTTTTGCCAATCAAGAGCGAGTTTATTGCAAGTCCCCGTGGTTTAGGAAAATCTGTCAATCAAGCGTTTTGAACAATTGACATTGTTGAGGCATCTGATTGGCCAGTTTATAACTTGGACTTCATAACAAATATCATAGAACGAATAAAGGTATCACCTCAAGAATGATTATTCTGACAAATTTAACAACTGAGTAATAGCTGTTTATTTCTCTATAGAAGGCTATGGGATTTTGGCTTCTTGGAACCAGCAGCTACTTCCTGTTTGGAACTCTTTCCAGTTCTCTAATACAGTCAAAGCAGATTTGAGATCTTAGATTTGAACAAGGGCCTTCTCAATGACACTAACACAAATAATAATTATAACAAATGGCAATTTAAAGAAATAAATGAAATTATTTTGACATTTTTTCTTCCTGAAAACAACATACCATGTGTTTAATGTTTAAGGAGTATTAAAAACCGGCACAAACATAGATAGTTTATGGCAATAAAGGGAATGTTTTCCTAAATGTGGTTTTATGGAAATTCAGGGATTGAGTTAAACCTGAGAGGCTGGTGGAACCAGCAGGCAAATTCTCTCATAGGGAGAGTCTGTCCCTTTAAAGTACAGTCAGGCTGCTGGATGGACAAAAGGGCATGATCTGCCTGAAACCAAAACATGCTGTGGCAGTAAAAAAAACATAGGGGAGAGGGGGTGGGGAGCTGTAACCTCAGATGAAGAGACAACTCTATATATTATGCTCCAGTTATCTGGACAAAACGTGCATTCACGTGCGTAAAGATTGCGCAAAAATATGATTAACTGTGCGCGCAGAGGCTCAAAGCTACAATTACAGTGTGTTCTACAAAGGCGCCCTCACGCACTTTAGGATTATCAACATTCTTTCCGCATTTCTGCTCCGGATCCTTTTGTTATCTGCTTCACAATACATGCAGGGCTGCAAAACAACTGCAGCGAATAAAAAAAGGTGCGACTTTTTAGGAATTGTGGGTATTTTTTTAAATATGTATATAAATATTTTGGGTGCATACCTGTTTGTTTCTCTTAATTGAAAAAGAAAGATCACAAAAAGCCGCGACTGTAACAGGAGGCCAATCAAATAATCCCCCTGCAGGCAACGGTAACCTAATCCTCTCCTGCGTCCAGGCAGGCGTTCACGGCGACTGCGCAGACCTATAAACAAAAACAGGGAATGAAAAAACTTATTTGGATCATTAATAACCCAACACGCCCTCCCTGTTCAAATTAATTCCAAACACGCACTAATAGTAAAAAGCCTTACGTGATGGAGCATGTCCCCCCGCGCAGTTGGAGAGCCCCTCCAATGGCGATGGAAACGGGATCAGCGCTGGATGGCGACGGTGAACGTAGAGATGCGGATTCTTTCTGCCTCTTCTCCTCTCCAAATGCCCGTTTGGGAAGGCTGGATTGAGCGGAATCCCCGACACTTCCGGTTGATGGCAGGATGTATCAAAGACACGCTGGAAACAAGATGGATATCGACCCCGCGCGCTCACGTTCATCTCTGGGACACAGTGAATGTAAGAAGAGCTCATTTAGAACATAACAGAAAAAATAATATTTAATATTTTGCGTAAAAAATTTAAATAATATTTAGCAAATTTGTTTTGTTATAATAATGTATTAAGAATTGTAGGTTTTTGAAGAATTCCATTTTTTTAACTTATTTACGCTTTTTTATGGCCAAATCTATCTATACATATAATACAGTTTAGAATTTTTTTTACATAAAATATTTGTAAAATAAGAACCGAATTCATTATCCTTTAGCGCCACCCCGTGTCCACTCTTAACATCTAACTTCTTCCGTTTAAGATTGTACTTGTGTTTCCAGTGCAACAGGTGGCTCCGTGGCGCAATGGATAGCGCATTGGACTTCTAGGCATACGTATAGTAATTCAAAGGTTGTGGGTTCGAGTCCCACCGGAGTCGCATTTTTTTGTCCTTCTGATTCCAAATGACATTTTGGTCATATTGTTTCGTGGTGTATTATAACTACACCAACCAACCTCATGAGAAGATAAATATACATTTCTATGCTCTTCTTTTTGTGTGTGATGTTTTTTATTATTAAAAAAAAGCAAGAAAGCCGCCAGTATACCAAAAATAATCGTAAATTAATTAAAAAATGCCATGTTCAGTAATTTAACACTGTTACAGTTCTCATAAAAAATATGATATGCAGAATAAAGTTTGAAATGTAAAATTATAGATTAATATTAATAATAATAAAACTATTTTTAAAATGCATTATATAGCTATTTAAATTCTATATTCATACAGTCTACAACAAATACTATTTTACAAGTCAAATTTTTAATTCGACTCAATGGCAAACAGAACTAAATTCAATAGGAAAACAAAACAGATGAGCTATTGTTTCCACACGAGATTAAATTGAGTTGCACCGGGTGTATGTTAGGCTAGTTAGATGTAGCCTGTTAGCTTTAGAATATTGTCATCGTACGCAGCTGTAAAATGAGCATTACGTACACGATTTTTGAGGCAAGACCATAAAATAATTGGAAATTTGTATTTTTTCTCGCATTAGCGGAAGTGTACCGCCCGACACTTTTGGTCGAAGCCTTTTCCCTGCTAGCTGTCCCGTCTCGGTTAGTTATCTGTGCTGTCTTTCTTAGCTAGCTACATTAGCATATGGGTGTCAGAGTTAGCAGTGACTCAACCGGCGGTGTCTTTTCCCCTCCACGTCTCATATTTTGGACACGTCAAGGTAAACCTTTATCGCAGAACCAGTTTGAATGGTGGCTTTCTGTCTTTTGTTGCACAGCTAATGACAAACGACGAACTTTAAGTAAACACAAGTGCTTTTGTTTCTGAACTTTTACTGTCGTTTTTGAGGAGTTGCGGTAGCTGTAATTTTGGTTGTTTATGTGTAAGCAGTTTATACTAACCCTGTTGTCTGTTTTTAGGAGAAAAGCAAATCTTTATTGCGAGCCAGGAAGCTAATGCTAATTATCAAACTTGATTTTCTAGCTGTTTTAACTCTTGTCACATTTCTATTTTCTTTTTTTATGGAATATTTTTTTTTAAAAGCTTTACTAAAACAAGAAGTAAATTATAATGGATTTACATATTGTCGATATTTCTTTTCTTGTTTTTGTTAGCTTTCGTCACGTTAAATAATTAATATCCGCAAAATAGGTCATAAGTGAAGTGTATTGATTCTCCTGGTGACCTTTGACCCCTTTGACCACGTGCACAGATCAGTTTCAGGAAGCAGGGGTTCTTCAAAGAATGAAATCAGACACTAAGACAGAGCAAGCAATACAAAAAAGCACGTTTATTTCATAAAACATTATTAAAAGATCGATTTTGAAATGTTTTTATTTTATGGATGTTCAGCTAAATGGAGATATTAAACAAAACTGTCACTTTTTAAAAGTGGTTTGTTTTGCTAAAACTCAATTTCAACCATAGCAGCCTACAAACTGTCAAATTTTACTTTTGTTTTTATGATAAACAAAATGCTAAAGGATTCTTTGATTTTTCTTTTTCAGGTTCTTAGCTCTGCGTATTGATTTTTGGGGGGTGTGATGTCAGAATCGAAGACCCCCACTCCCATCCCTGCAGGCGACACTTATAAAGGCTGGGTCTTCAAGTGGACTAATTACATCAAAGGCTATCAGCGGCGGTGGTTTGTCCTCAGCAATGGCCTCCTGTCGTACTATAGGTACAGTTTTTTTTTTTATAATTACACACAATGAAATCTGCTTTTCAGAATGGCTTCAGGGAAAAAGGCGACTCTGCTACAAAAACACTCCCTCATATAAGCACATATTTCTGTTCTTTGGCAATTAAATCCACTTTTTTTAAAGTTTTTTTTTATTTTGGGGAGATTGTTCCTTGTTGTGAAGTTTCTGAGTCATAAATGTGTAAAAATACCCAACAAAAGCTGATACAAAAAATGTTCTTTTTATTTGTTTTCACAATTACAATAATCTTTTGCAGTTAACAGGAACTGAAATGACATAATAATTTTTATTAAATTAATTCTGATTAACGGTTCATGGTGTTAGAATAGAGCTAAATGTTAACTATTATTATCATTGTTATAAAAGTTTTAACTTATGTGGGATTTTTGACCTCATTACAGAACTTTCTACAATAAAAACTATAGATTTTCATTTAAATATTTAAGGCTGCAGGGATTAAAGTTACATTAACCTTATGTGTTATTCATTTTTTGGTCAATAATTATATTTATTCATTTATTGAAGCAGTTAGACTTGAAGAAGGATTTTCCCCTCAAGCTTTCAAGGGATTCATCAATTCCAGAAACTTACAAATGCAGATGGCAAAGCAAAAAATATAAAATACTGACATGACTCACAAAATTCAGAAAAGAGGAAATTTTGAACGGATGTGTTACACAATGTCTGCATTCGGATGACGGTCTGAATTTACTCCCTATTCCGTAAAAGACTATACAGTGCCCTGGAATGGAACACAATTCGGGTGCAATTCTCACTACTAATATGATGTAATCTATTTTCTGAAGTAAGAACCTAATAAATACACATATTTTACATCAATCCACCGTGTTCTGATGATGAAGACTTGGATAATTTATTACAAATACATGAAAAAACATTTTTTCAAGTGAAAAATGCAATGTATTGTAATTTAAATTCATCAATGTAGTCAGCATTGATGCACACTGTTTCTCACAGAGGCTTCTGGGACATTTATAAAGCATTGGATTTTTGAATTGTAGTTTTGGACAGTTAGAAAAAACATTTCGTCTCATCTATGGATACTACGAGTGAATGACAATATAAGAAAACTCAAATCTTGAACATATAGTGATATAGTGCACTTATTGGTGAGTAGTGAGAGAATTTGGACACAACTTCAGCTATTTGTTGCTAGTTTTATTTTAATGACCAAATCGGATTTTAATCCTCCAGGATTTTGATAATTTCTTGTCAGAAGAAGGAAAAAAATCTTCAGAAACTGGTATTTTTGAGCAGACTTCTTGAAGATTTCTTCTCATGAATCTGCATGGGCACAAACAGAAGTCATCACATATGTGGCAAGCAAAAAGCTCTGTTGCAACCTTCCATTAAATGCTGCTGAATCGCTGTCTCTCAAGTTGTGACATGTTGCTGAATCACTTTTACTAGAGGTTTTAGTTTCAAACTCAGCTCTTCTTACGTCTGGTCCGGACACAGAGGTGGTGATGAACAGAGGCCTCTTCCGTTAGGTGCCCTTGGTAACCTATGGTGTAGTTCACACCAGATGATATTGCCGCGATCCTCCGTGGCCGGCTCGTTCCGTGCAACGACCATTTCGGCATCTGCTCTATTTTTGTGCGCCAGCTGCGAGTGATCCACCTCAATTCTGGTAGGAAGTTGTTTTAAGACACGCGAAAATCCGGTCAATTTTCAAAATGTAACCAATTTTTCACAATAAAATTGACAAATGCGATCATATTTTTGTATCTAAAAAGACTGTAGAGATGAAAAAAAAAAAACACAAAAAAATCCCAGACCCACACAAACACTGAGAAACACACACATATCAACACATTGGGCCAACTACAGAGCGGTGGGTTGTGGGTTTGGGTGTCTGATGATGACAAAATAACCTCTAAATAACCACCACTGAGCAGAAGCTCCTGTTAACCATCGCTAAAAAAAATGTGTCTGGTGTGAACCTGAGGTTAGGCAGAGACTGCGCACACTGAGGGACTGCAAAAATGGAAACTAGTAAATATATAAAGAAATAAATGTACTAACTGTTTTGAGGAAACATTGACTGTATGTGAGAACTGGACCGAGTGAGTGGGGTGTCATCCATAGAAAATGGTTTACATCTCTGTTGCCATTTATTTTCGTGATACGGATGCTGCCATTTTGGAGCCACACGATGTTAGCAAGCCGCTATTGGTTCCAGTCAGTGTGAGTCAGCGTTTCTATGGCAACCACTCTGGCCAATTAGGAGTGCGTTTGTTGGAAGGCCACACCCTTAAACTGAAGCTGTGAAACCACATACTTTCATTGAGGCATCTGATTGGTCAGTTTATAACTTAAGTAGAAATCCAGAAAAAAAATATTAGGATTAGCAAGAAAATGCTAAAAATGTAGCATAGCAAGAATGTTTATTCTGACCAATAGAATGACAGAGAGTAATTTGTTTATTTCTCTATAGAAGTCTATGAGATTTTGGCTTCTCAGAACCAGCGGGTACTTCCTATTTGGAACGCGAGGGGGGTGGAGTCACTCAGTCCAGTTCTCTATATACAGTCAAAAGGTGTAAATTTGCTGGTTCAAAGGGAGTTTTCAACATTCAACTGTTTAGTTACATTTATAAATGTTGTATTTTGTCATTGCAGAAGCTTTATGATCCTCCTGGATGAGTTAGATAAACCAGTCTTTGAAATATTACTAACTTCTCAAGAAAGTTTTGACTGTTTAAGCTTAAATAAATCTAATGTGACAAACTTCAATGACTAGAACTAAATTTATTTAGTAAAACAGCAGGCGGAGCTTCTTTTGAGTAAAAAAATGACAAATGCCGTATATTTATATCGTCACAGACCCATTCACACACACATTCACACACTGGTTCCTCTGCTGACGAACACTGGCACCAACCTCCCATCAGAGGCAATTTGGGGTTCCCTGTCTCGCCCAAGGACACTTCGACACATGGGCGGCCGCCCCACCGCTGTTCCACGGCCGATAAATGACGCTTTCTTTGTCAGGACCCAGGCGGAGATGGGTCACACGTGTCGCGGCACCATTAACCTGGCCACAGCGACCATCACCGTAGACGACGCCTGCAACTTCGTCATAACCAACGGCGGCGCCCAGACGTACCACCTGAAGGCCAGCTGCGAGGTGGAGCGGCAGAAGTGGATCACCGCCCTGGAGCTGGCGAAGGCCAAAGCCGCCCGCATGCAGGCCGAGTCAGGTAAACCAAACGAAATAAAGGACGGGAAGTCAAGCAGACAGAAGAGAAACAGTCACGCCTACGCCGGAAGAATCTTTGGTTTTGTGTTTAAATCAACAAAAAGTGACGTCTTTTATTTCTTTATTTTAAACAGATGACTCGGGCGACGACTTCTCTCCGTCCTCTCCATCGGCGGCGCCGGGAAAAGGCGCGGGGTCGCAAAATCTAGAATTCCATTCTGCAATGAGAACGCTGGGCAGCAAGGTGGAGGATCTGAGCACGTGCAATGACCTGATCTCAAAGCATGGCTCCGCCCTCCAAAGGTCAGACACTTCTCAGTGGTTTTGTATTCCAGGAATCAGCAGAAACGTGTTTACCATTAAAACACAAAACTCCGGTTTTATTGCTGCACCTTTTTTTTTTTTTTTTCCTTTAAAGACCCAGTCCAATCATCTCTTGATTTATTGTAAAAGCATTCCCAGTGGTCTGTTTTAACCCAAAATTAAAAAAAAAAAAACGTTCATTTTCCAGGTCGTAGTATTCTGCAGAGCAGCAGTAGTTGTGGGTGGGACCATTGGCACAAAGAAACCCCGCCCCCCTACCGTTGTTGAGAACTCGCAGAAGAAAAGTGTATTTTCTATGTCACAAATAAGCTCTTTTTAAAATAACTTTAAAAAATCTGCTCCTGATTCAGAACAATATAATATGAATAAATAAATACTCAGAAATGCAGTTTTAAGCTTAAGATCTTTTATCTACGTCCTCCACCACCAGAAAACGGCTACAAGAACATGTAAGAAGCACAAAAAAACACAATTTTCATAGGAGTGGGCCTTTAAGTTGTTTTTAACACCAATTGTGATGCACAGGTTTATAGCAAATTCTTCTCAAACTGGATGTTTGTTATTTCAGGTCTTTGTCAGAGCTGGACAGTTTAAGTTTGACCGGAGAGGCGGGGGAGAAGATCCGGCAGGTGACGGAGAGAGCCACGCTGTTCCGCATCACCTCCAACGCCATGATCAACGTAAGTGTTCTAGTTAGGGATCCATCATTAGCTGATGTGCTTTGGTTGATTCCTCCTTTCAATGCTGTCAACTCCACTTTCATATCTTACCTCAATTTTTGAAAATCTTGCTTGTTTTCAGTACAGAAGAGTTGAAGAAGTTTTGTAGGAACCGCGTCTTTGTGGTCATTCATTATCCTTTTTTTGTGTGAATGCTTGAAAGTGATTCTCCTGCTCCTTTACGTACGTTTTTTGGCATGCAAAAACTTAATTTTTTCAGCGATTCTAGCAATCTTGGTATCAAAACATTCAACTTGTTCAAGACGTTACTGCTTATATTTTTTGTATTCATTAACTTTATAGTTTTTGAAATATTTAGCAAAATATGCCCTAAAAGAAATGAATATGAAAGTCTTCAAACATGGCATTTTAAGTAGATTAGCAACAAGCCTTTAAATATATTCATGGTCTGGTTTAATATTTTATAGTCATTTAAAAAAAATGGAATTTACCTAATATTTTTGTTAAATTTGTTATTTATTGAGATTTTTATAAGCTAATTTAGAGTTTAGCTTCTATGTTAGCAACATGCTAACGGTTTTACCTAATTTAGTTCACTGAGACATTTCTTTAAATAACCTTGAATGGTTTAGAAACTTGTTTTTTTTTCATCCTTATATATTTTTTTTTGTCTTCACAACTGGGCCGGATTAAACCATTTTTAGAGCCATATCCGGCTGATCTAGAAAATGCAACTCCAGGAAAAAGTGATCAAAACTTGATATCAATGACTGAAACTCATAAACTGTTCCATAGATCTGAGCTCGTCATGAATTCTCATGCAACACATGCAGTATTCATGTCATTTTTGGAAGAAAATTGATTTAATTTTGCAGGAATTTTAATGAAGATAAGTGAAAAATGTTCAATGGATCTGAAGATCCTAAAGCTAAAGTCACATGAATTATTGTCAGCTATTTTTACTAGTTAATACTAATTTTTCTAGCTGATCGTTGCTTGATTCTTCATTCTATGTCACAGAAGTGCTCTGTTTAAACGATACAATATAAAACCTAAATCTATCAAATGTATTCATTTTTAATGTGTTACAAAAGTGACTCATTCTTGGCATATTCTCAAGATCAAATGACTTGGAATCGGATCAGAGCCCCAAAAACCTGATGGGGACATCCCCATTCCAGTTCTAGTGTTTGTATTTCCAGTATTTTCTCACCAGCGTCTTCCTGGTTTTGTGGTTAAGAGTTTTTTTTCTCCCTCTGGTGCCTCCAGGCCTGCAAAGACTTCCTCACTCTGGCTCAGACTCACAGCAAGCGGTGGCAGAAGGCGCTGCAGGCCGAGCGGGAGCAGCGAGTGAGGCTGGAGGAGACTTTAGAGCAGCTGGCCAAGCAGCACATCCACCTGGAGCGGGCGCTGAGGGAGGCGGCGCAAACCAACCCGTGCGCCGACAGTAAAAGTGCGTCCTAACCCCCCTCTTCTCTGACAGTTTGTTCCAAAACGTGCAAATCTGGAACAGAAATGTCTTGTAGGCGTTTCTGGGCCTGGAAAAGGAGAAGTGAGTGATGACGACGATAATGAGTTCTTTGATGCCATGGAGGAGGCTCCGGAGTTCATCACCGTACCCGCAGACCCTCAGTTCCATAAGTCAGTATCCGCTCACGTTTGTTTAGCTCATATTTACACACATCTCCCTCTATGTTCAAATGACTGTCCAAGCAGAAATGAATGCTGCAGTTATGAATCCTCCGTTTCAGAAGGTCGAGCAGCAACGTCAGCGGCTTCAACAGTGAGATCTACCAGGACGACCAGTCGGTAAGTTCCAGGTTTCATCAGAGATGTCTGGATGTTTTTAAAGTGACAAATTATGGGAGAAAATCCCCATAAATGTGTCAAACGGTTAAAATGTGAAAAAAAGGCCTAAAAAGACACAGAAGTGGAAATGATGGTTAAGATGTAGGAATGAATGAAAGTAGAACAATCGGAAGGAATTTAAACAATAAATCAAAAATATATTCAGTTATTTAACATTTATTAACCTAAAAGTTTTCTTTTTTTTACTAGTGGATTATAATTTGATTGTCAGATCAAACCATAATTTTTACTATTAAATATGCTAACTTTAATGGTTGTCATGTGTTTTTTTTACTAGAAATGTATGAAAATGAAACTAATATTTGTTTAAACAGTGTCATTTTATAGTTTTATTCAGGATATCAGAATCAACAAAATGACAAATAAAAATAAAGAAATTATATTTATCACATCAAAAATATTACAATGAAACTTCAAGAATAAACAAAACATAAACGTCACTGTTTTGTATCATTTTACACCAAATCCGGAAACATTCGCCTCAGTTTTTCCATCCTCAAAACAATCCTGACTACAGTATGGGTAGATTAGACCAACTTTTTGACCTGTGGGCCAACAAAGTTCTAAAATTTGACAGATAATCCACCTCATAAGAGAAAGAAAAGTCATCAAATCTGGAGGAAAATCTTTCAAAATTGTTCTCATTTTAGCGCTAATTGCACCAATGGGTTTATGATCTTCAGGAAAAACCATAAACCTGGAGAAATGCTGCGTTTGGGTGGTGTTGGAATGTTGGAAAACACATAAATGTAAAAAAATGGTAATTCTACCAACACTAACTTTCTGCACCTGAACAAATATGTTTATACTACGTCATCAACGAGGAAACACCATAACTATGGGGAGAAATACAAACAAAGGATTATCAGTATAATTTATATTTAAGAAACAAAAAAGACTCCCTCACTTTACATCAATATTTTAAAGACACCATCTGGGTCAGCTTCTCCACCAGCTAAAAAAACAGTCATTTTTAAACGTTCTTAATTTCATTTTTATTATAACTTATCCATATTCTTGACTATATTTGAATTAAAATTAGAACTTATTTCACTAAACTAAAATTCAGTCTTTTTTTTTTTTTTTTGATTACACAAAAAGCACTTGATAATTTTACTTTGAAAAGGAGAACCTACACTGACACTTTACTTTGAAGGTCTCTTTACTTCCTGTGATAGTAGCACTTTTAATTTGTTTCGATCAGGGTTGTCAAAATCCAAAACACACTTTAGGTCGCAGACCGAACAGGATAAACATTTATTAAACACTAAAAATACATTTTAAAACTTTTTAACATAACTATGAATAAAACAGAAATATTATTCCAGACTAAATCAATCTAAACCTTAAATAACTTTCAATGTTTTACCCTCCATAAAAATATATTTTGTAAAAATTATACAAATAACCTCAAGATAACATCGGTCCATTAATAAAAATAAAATAAAATGATCTGGAGGGCCGGATAGAATTACCCGGAGGGCCGGATCCGGCCCCCGGGCCTCGACTTTGACACAAAGTTTAGATAAATACTTAATATTCGACAATTTTAGAACGATAGTTGCATCATTGTTGCTTTACTCTTCTATGTTTATAAAGATTGTGAATCAGTGATTCTTAAATGCCACAAAATTCACTCTTAATATTAAAGAACTTCTTTTAAATAGATAAATATGTTTATATGTTTACCCAGAATGTATCGTTTTGTAAAGCATCTACAGAATTGGCATTTAAAAATCTGGTGTAAACAATCTAATTTGATTTATAAAACTGAACTCGATTTATCAGGAACAGATCGCAAATATCTGGATTCAGATACTTATTACAGCAAAACTCTCAGTTTTCTTTTATATAGAGAATTAATCATCACATTTTTTAAATATAATATTTTCCTTTTAGATTTTTAACCGTTGTGGCTAATCACTGAGTGACAGGAAGACCAAAGAGCCTTTCTAGGATTTGATGACTATATTAACAAAAATGATGTTTATTGGTATAAAAAGCTGCAGATGTTTTTGTTTCCCAGCCTCTCATCTCCATTCTCTGTCTGCTCTCCAGCTGAACGAAGAGCCGATGGCGACAAACCAGGAGTCCCCGTCTCAGGAGCTGGTTCCTCTAAAAAAGAGGCGGGCGCGCATCCCAGACAAACCCAACTACTCCCTCAACCTCTGGAGCATCATGAAGAACTGCATCGGCAAAGAGCTGTCAAAGATCCCCATGCCTGTGAGCTCTCACTCCCATCGACGTTCAGGAGTTCCTCAGGGATTCCTGTTCACACTTGTTCCTTTATAGCTTCTGGATGATTCTATTATGTCATTTTAAAACGCGTTTGAACAAGACACCAGCTGTGGAAGCATGGTTGTTTAAACACATCTTTCAGAATTTCAAACACTTTGTTTTCTTTTAGATTTCAAGTTTTTTTTTAATTTAGGAGAAAAATATAATTTTTTTGCCGCTATCAGAAAGTCATTTGCTATGAACAGCTTGATTACTTTAAACCAGAAGCTAAAGAAACAGGTTAATTGGGAGCTATTATAAATTAACACAATTTTTAATGTTTGCCTTGAAGTGCGTCACCTCAACATGATACATGCGTCCGGTCATTCTCTCAAAAAGAACCTTGAACAGAACTTCTGTGGTCGGCACTGTTTGCTAGAACGGCGTTAACACGACTACTACAAACACGCTGGTTCAATTCAACGAGCTGTTGAAGGAAAATTTAACTTTATTTGACATCTAAATCTATTAAGTTGATTAAACAATAATTGTCAGATTTTCTTTAATATATTTAAGTATATAAATCTAATAATGTCAAACTATGATTTTTATATGTATTTTTTAGATGTTTTCTTTTGTTGTCGCCTAGTTGCAGTTTGCTAAAACCACCACAAGGTGGCAGCAATGACACAAATAACTTCTATTTCTTTCTATTATTAAGCATTACTTTGCATAGTTACGTATTTACATATATTACTTGAAATAATACATTAATTAAAAGTTGAAGTGACTTTTGCAAAACAAAACACATAATTCTGTTTATACTTTCCTTTTGGAGCGATCTGAAATCACAATTTGTTGGATTTCTATTGAATGTTAACATGGAATTGCAAGGGAAATATTTTATTACATAATTTATCTTTAATTACATTTTTTTTATTGTTATTTTTTTTCCCTCTACATTTAAAAATCTATATTTTTTCCGAGCTATAGCTATAGCTGAAAAAAAAAAACAAGTTTGTTTTCTTCTTACAATCTCAGAACCTGATTATTGTTTTTCAGTGGGTCAGGTTTCAGGTTCCAACGTCTAATCAGTCTTCCAACTTGTCATCTGATCTTTGCACTTCTTCGTAATGCAAGAAGACAAAACGCACTGAGCTAAGAATGCTATCCGACTGAAGATGAGCTGAATCAGCTCATCAGAAGCTTTTTTGGCAGCTGCCTGGTGTTGAAATGAAAGGGCTTGAGAGGTTAGGAGTACGCCAGCGACATTCTAGAAGACACAGATGGATCTGTGGAGGAACCGGTTCTGATATTCATATTTAAGGAGGCAAACGGCTTTCAACTATCATGTGATGCTTTCATTTGAATTTTTAAATAGATTTTAGGCTAGATTAATAAAAGCGAATCACTTCCTGATTAAAAATATCATGTTTGTATTTAATTTGGGTGTTAAAAATGTTTATTTTGCCCTCCAGGTAAACTTCAACGAGCCCATTTCCATGCTGCAGCGGCTGTCGGAGGATCTGGAGTACCACGAGCTGCTGGACAAAGCTGCGAAGAGCCACAACTCTCTGGAGCAGATGTGCTACGTGGCGGCCTTCTGCGTGTCCGCTTACTCCACCACCGTGTACCGCACAGGGAAGCCCTTCAACCCTCTGCTGGGGGAGACGTACGAGCTGGACCGCCAGAGGGAGAGCGGCTACCGCTCCCTCTGCGAGCAGGTACGAGGTCTGAATCTCCAAGGTCGGAATTAGGGGACAAGAAAATCCAACTGAGTCAGAATTTAAGGAGGTTTGGTTCCTCTTTGGGCTTTTACCCAGTCAGCAGAAATAATAATTGCTGAAGAGGAGTTTTTACTCTTTTACGCTTCTACAAAGAGAACTTTAGATCAGAATTCTACTCTGACCAGTTCAGATTTATGCAGTTATTTTCATTCTTTGCTAAATTTTTGCTACATAAAAAATCCCTTTTTACTCTGTTTAAGAGCAATAATATTGCATAAAATACTACTTTTGGTCAAAAGTTACTAGTAATTACTTGTGTTCTTTAGGTGGTTAAAATTACAGTAAAACTAGCATGTTAACGGATAAAAATGAACCTCAAAGAATGCAGAAGTCTGAACTTATGAGTTTTGTTCAGAATTTGTGTCTGGGAGGCAAAGGAGCTGTTGGAGAACAGGTATAATGTGGCTGATGCATGAAAAGACGTAATTCCTGCATGGTTCACGGGACCATTTAAGGCTCAAGTCGGGAAGATTTCACAAATTAAAGAGAAAAAAACTCAGATTAAAAACATAAAACTCTGTTTGAAAGGTTAAATGTAGGAGTTTGGGAAGAATTCAGATTTGTCCTTACTTGTCGTCCAATCAGAGCTGCTGCCACGACCTGTGGCTGTCGAGTTGTCGCCGTCATCCCCGCCTCACACTAGACTTTCATCATGTGATTGACCGATGTTAACTTTTAGAGAAAAATCGTCCAGTTTGCCTTAAAATCTTTCCTGTTTCTTGAAACCTTTGTGATCACCGTGTAGCGAGTTAAAATGCAACAATTACAGTGCAGCCACCTGGAGAATTTGCTGAAAAACTTGCATTTAAGCCATTGTGGAATGGCATTATGGGATATGTGACCGTAGTGTAAAAGAAAAAACATTAGTAAATTATTATTTTATTTTTTTATTTTTTTTTTAGCTGGAAGTATATTCAGCCGTTCGGGGGTTAAGATTTTGTTCTAATATTCAACATCACAGTGACATCACCGCCCTGAAAGTTAATGTACTTTTAATCTAGTAAGTAAGAAAATACTAAACAAAAATAAATTAAATGTCATAAAATAGCATGAAATGTATATATTCAAAAAATGTAGGGGCGAGAATCATAATAATTTAAAAAAAAAATTAAAAACTGAATATAAATGATTATTTTATCAGTAATTTAGGGACCAAATCCATGCAGATAACTAATAAACACACATGTAAACAAATAACAAGTTTGAGACATTTACAAAAGTGTCACTCATTTAATTTAATGTTCTGTCCCTTATTTATTAACATTAAAATAATCCACCTAATTAATGTACTGAATGCTCATACTTACATCAAACAAATTATAAATTCAAATACATAAATACGTAATTATTGTTGGAGTGCAGAATTGATGGTAGTAGAGCGCCCTCTGGAATGAGCGTCTGTTTGTCTCTTTCAGGTGAGTCACCACCCCCCCGCCGCAGCACATCACGCCATCTCCGATCGAGGATGGACCCTGAGGCAGGAAATCACAGTTGCCAGCAAGTTCAGGGGCAAATACCTCTCCATTATGCCCTTAGGTATCCACAAATCTTTTCCCCCAGTGTTGATAGAAGTGTTGTGTAAAAACAAACTAGTTTTTTCAGACTCTAACTTCAGGTTTCGTCTGTTAGCGTTCAAAGAACCTTTGTCCTTGAAAAACCTTTTCTGTTTCTGTTTCAGGCACAATTCACGCCATCTTTGAGAAGGGCAACAATCACTACACGTGGAAGAAAGTCACCACCACCGTGCACAACATCATTGTGGGAAAGCTGTGGATCGACCAGGTGAAACTCAAACCAGCCGCTCTGTTACACGAGTCTGAAGAATTCCAGGTGTTCTGAGGTGAAGTCGGCAGCGGTCCAAACCAAAAACTGGAAAAAGAAGAAACCTAAAAATAACAAGAAGCAAATTACTGCAGTTCATTTCAAATTTTTTTTGTTTTGTTTTTAACATGTTCTTGTTGGATTTTTTGATAGTAGAGGATATATATAAAATAATTTCATATTAAAAGTGCGATTTCTTCATTTAAATTACATTGGATCAGAAAACTGGATGCTTGAAAAAGCTCAGACTAATGGTATATATACTGAAACGGGTGTGGCCAAAGTCCCTCCCCTGCATTTACCCTGGCCCCCTCACGCTTAGGAGTGAATTGTGATTCTGGCTCAAAACTGTACAACTATTTTGATCCGAGATTCCTTATTGTTATTTTTGCGCCACTAATGCTAGCTTGAGGCTATAAGCTCAAACAGAGTTCCTTAGTGATGGGGACAGGGAGTGGGGCGGGGTTACTCTGCGTTAACAGTCCCGCCCACAACCCAGAATTGTATTTCTAATGAGCTACTGCCTCTGTGCATAAAATATTTCTTTAAAAAGGCTTTTTGGCTAAAAACTTCACAATCATAGCAAAGTAATCACTGGGACTGATTTTATGCTAGAAAAAATACAGCTGGAGTGGGACTTTAACAAGAAATCTTATAACTCATGAGCATTAAAAAAAAAGGAAAATAGGATAAAAAGGCTAAATAACAGATAGAATTACTTTATTTTGAATGTTTTAAAGCCCAAAAATAATTAATTTTGTGAGTTTTTATGTACCTAATTGCAGTTTATTTTTGTTACTGTGACAAAAAACTAGTGGAATACATCAAAATGACTCATTTAATCAATCAACCTTTATTTATAAAGCACTTTTCATTACCTGAGGCAGCTCAAAGCACTGTACTTAAAAATGACCACCTCAACTCCGCCCACCCAACAAATGCTCATATTAAGAAGAAAATTAGACCAAAATGAGAATGTGACCTCATTAAATCTAAAACTAGCACTTTTCCTTATAACATAAATCTAAACTTTTGTTTCTAAAACGTTATTTATAAATGTCAATCTAACTGGTCATCATCATTGTTTCATTTTAAAATAACACCCTTAATATTGAGCCCTAAATTATTAGAATTTTTTTGAGTCTCAAATCATTTCCTAATTTTTTAGATCTTAGCTGTAGAGCAAAATTACCAATAATTGTTAAAAAATGTCTCAAAATGTTTTTTTGCAAGGATCAAATAGTTTGCTGTGCAGCATTTTGAGATTTAGCTTTAGAAGTTTTCAAGTAGAATTAATTTTTTTATTTAGTGAAAAGTTTCCTTTTTCTCATTTTTCCTATCAGTCTGGAGAGATCGATGTAGTGAACCACACCACCGGAGACCGCTGCCACTTGAAGTTTGCCCCCTACAGCTACTTCTCCCGAGACGTGGCCCGAAAGGTGAGTCCTTTGAGCCGCACTCTGAGTGTCAGCGTCTGCATCCAAACCTCCATCTTTTTTTTTTTTTTTGTGTGTGTTCTTGCTGCTCAGGTGACGGGCGTGGTGATGGACAAGACCGGCAAGGCCCACTACGTTCTGTCGGGCACGTGGGACGAAAAGATGGAGTTCTCCAGGGTGATGCAGAGCAGCCGCGGAGGGGAGAACGGGACGGAGGGCAAACAGAAGACGGTCTATCAAACACTCAAAGCCAAAGAGCTGTGGAGGAGGAACCCTTTACCGTAAGTGTCTTCAATATAAAGTCGATGTACAGACATGATGAGCAATCAGGATCTCAGTTAATGATGAGACCACGTATGTAATTTCTTTTTTTATCGCGGAAGGGACTATGCATGTTAATGAACATTTAAACAGGTTGATGTTAAAAGAAATACAACAGTTTAAGAGATAGACAATACACATACAATTATAAGGTAAGATACAGAATAAAGAATAATACTAATAAAATACATAATAAAATCTGAACAGATAATCATTTTTAAAATCAGAGCTTACTTTGTAAAAAAAAAAATCTTAATTCTGGTCATTTTAGACTCCAAAAGACACAATTTCAGCTGTTTTTTTAAAAATGGCACATGCATAATATACATAATTTAAGTGTTTTTTGTGTTCGTAATTCTTCAACCGTTGAGGTTCTCAGCCGATCGGTCTTTAAAATTTGGTTTTGAGCTGTTCTGAATTTTTGGTCAATTGAGAATTATGCAGTTTCTGCAGATTTTAGGTAGTTTATACGCAATTTTTGCAAAAATTTTACACAATTGTATGCGAGTTTTGCAAGATCGATCCGCAAATTTATGGCTTTCCACAACCGTTCCTCGTATATTTAATGGATTTTTCTCGTGGGAAGTTACAACAGGAAGTTAACAGCATGTACCACCGATGTACTTAGTTATTTTTTTTAGCTTTTTTTACCCATATTTACTAGCTTACAACCATTTAAAATACACATTTAGACTGTATATTGTGGGTGTTAATACGCTCACATACATTTCAACACTTGTATGTCAGTAATGCACTTTTTCAGCTCAAAAAGAGTCAAATTAAGATTTAGTAACAGGAAAAAATGTGATATTTGGGGAAAATGATCATATGGGGTCGTAGTAGGTAGTTTGTAAATCTACAACGACTATGTCCTAACTATGGTGTGGCTATTCATGTTAAGTTCACTGAAGCAAATATATAATATTTAAAATATACAAACTTTTTTATTACGTATATGGCGCACATATCTCGTCAGTTACGTAGTTGACGCTCGTCTTTTATACTTTTATTCTTTTTTACTATTTATTTTTTTACTTGGTTTAGCTTTTCTTTGTCTTGGATCCTCTTCGGGTCAACTGATTCTTAATACATCTGAATTTACGTGTAAATCTAATCAAACGGTCGTGGCGGTTTGTGTCCGTGTCTTCAGGGAGGGGGCGGAGACCATGTATTACTTCACTGCCTTGGCTCTGACGCTGAACGAGCCCGAGGAGGGCGTGGCGCCCACCGACAGCCGCCTCCGACCCGACCAGCGCCTGATGGAAGACGGCCGCTGGGACGAGGCCAACGCCGAGAAGCAGCGGCTGGAGGAGAAGCAGCGCATCGCTCGCCGCGAGAGGGAGCGCGAGGCCCTGAACCAGCGCTCCTCCAGTACATCCGAAGAAGGTGAGGGGAAGGGGGAATGGCGGCACTCGTTCACCTGGGACTAATCTCTAACCACGCATGGGTGAATAATCCAGTAAATGAAATAGTAGTGAAAAAACTCTTTGTCTTCTGAAAGCTGTCGATGAGGACTCTGTTACTGACCCTTCCTTAAAAAGCAAGTATTCCTCTTTCATCTGCGGCCTGTAATTCCTGCTTGTCTCTTGATTGGTTTCCATTTTCCTCACACATTTTCATTTTTTATATTTTAGGCGCCCCTCACGATAACTACCAAGCCCGCTGGTTTGACCACACAAAGGACAAAATCACAGGTGAGTCGGTCCACGTCTATAAGGGAGGCTACTGGGAAGCAAAGGATCAAGGCAACTGGGAGGACTGCCCCGATATATTCTGAAGCTCTTCCTGGACTTTCACAAGGGACTTCCTGGATGTCCGCCTCCCTCCAGTGGCTCTCTGTTGTAGGAGATCTCCTGAACTCTCACTGCTGTCTGGTTTCTCCCCCCTCTTTTATTTCGTTTTGATCGTACTCTCCCACAGTCGCAGCAGAGAAGTAGTCAATTTTCCTTGTCGCGTCGGTCGAGGATCTTTCCTTTCCTGCCGTCATCCACACTGTTTTTTCTTTGCTTCACAACTTTAAAAAAAACAAAAAAGGGGATAATATTTACACATCTATATGCTTAAATCATTAAATATCAGCTGGTGGCCTTCAAAGAAATTAATTTTTGTTTTATTGCTGATTCTGTGTCTTATGGTGATGAAGTGTGCTCGTGTAAAGCCGTCTTCCATTGTTTAAAAGAGAAAAAGATTTTGCTGTACTTCTGCGTACAAAAACACATAATCAGTTCATGTACTTGTCGACCATTCCCACTGTAACAACGTTTTTTAATGAAAAAATGTGCACAATTTCATTTTGCCTTAAAAGAAGCAACCTTCTGGGTTACATTTGGGAGAAAAAAAAAAAAGTTTCCGGTGGTTTCACGTTGAAACACTCGCATTAACAAATGTTTGTTAGTTTGAAGTTTTATTCAACTGGAAAAAAGAGTTTTATGATGACTCAGCTAAAATCCCAGCGAGTGCTTTTTTTTTTTTTTTTTTTAACAAAGGCAACACTTTGAAAACAAGCGTCCCACCTGTGTAGAGGTATGCAAGTTCTCTGACACCAAAAACATGAGGCGTCTGTGCGAGTGTGTCTGTCTGTGTGTGAGAATCTCAATTTTGTTTGTAAGTGTACTTAAAAATGAAGAATTAAAACAAGAATTTAAATGCATTGAAAATAACTGATTTTATAAATGTATAGAAAATATATTATCGGTAACTATATTGTAGTTTTTTTTCTTGTAATTTTTTTTTGGTTGTAATATTGGACGAGGATTTTTTTTTTTTTTTTAGAAAAGGGAGTTTACATACTTGATTAAGGTCAAAGACATTTGTCAGTATTTTGTATTAACACAAGAATCTGTAATAAATGCTGCAATGTCAAAGACCGTCTCAAACTTTTAGAAATGTATTTTTTTAATTGAGTAAGCCTGCCCCTACTTCCCAACATCTTTCCGTTTCCCGTTAACTTATAGTTCCTCTCCGGTCCAACAAAAGTGGTGATCTTTGAAGGAAAGCAAAAACCCAACAAAAGCATACAATTTTGTATAAACTGGTAAAGGGCTGTGGGAACACTCCAGAACGTATCCCAGCTTCCCCTTACAGCAGGTGGGATAGGCTCCAGCAACCTCAATGGGATCAACTTAAATAGATCTTACAACTTTTCCACATATTAGGTCACTTTCACAATCAAGTCTTCCCAATGTTATCAGATACTACCTCACCTTTATATTTTCTCCCTGCTGTACTTCTAAAAACTACTTTTTAGATATCATTATTTAAATAATAGTTTTTAATGTAAAAAAAGTAAATATGAGTAAATTATTATTTAATTACAGAATATTGCAGAGTTCTTTGCATCTTTGCTTAGACTGCTGCCACCACAACCCGGTCCTGGATGAGCAGAAGAAGATGGACTATAATCTCCAAGATGAATTTGTTTATGAGTACAGAAGACGACAGCAGCTAATGTTGTGCCCATGTACGTTCCCACTGCCAGAATGTGTATCCCCAGGCAGGTGGAGTGTACCTTGGCACAACACCGACTTTTTTTTTTTTATATATATATATATATATATATATATATATATATATATATATATGGATCATTCTCTTGTAACAAAATACACTTTCGTTATCGAAAACGAAATTAACGAGATACTGAAGAATATTCTGTAGCCTCCCTCTCCTTCTTTCCCACACTGAGACTCTGAGACTTTACCCATTTCAAGTCTCTTTATTTTACAACATAAACGGTAGAAAAAAAAAAAAAAACACTCCACAAAAGTTTCTTTTTAGTCTATTTTTTTTTTTTGATTCACTAGTGGATCTAAATTTAATCTGAAAATATTTATCAAACCAAAACACAAAATACTTCAAAGGAGCAATGTGTGTCATTAATTGCCCTAAAACCCACCAAACAAACAGGTATATTGACAGAACCAACAGAACCCAGGGGCGATGGTGTGTTCACTGAGCTCTGGACATTAGCGGACCCAAACACCCACTCAGTCCGCTTCAATACTTGCCTCGTTTTTATTCAGTCTGCACCAAAACAAAGCAGTTTTTTTTAGGAAAATTTCTACTTTTATCATTAATAAAGTATAAATGGATCAGTTCTTCTGGTGTTTAACATTGATAAACTGCTTTGTTTTGCTGCGTTTGTCCAGAGATCAGTGAAGGGAGAAGTGCATGAGATGGATTTAAGACGTATTAAGAGTGTAGATTCACTAAAATAATGAAGAAATAACGTGTTTTTCTTCTATTACTGTGCTAACAGCGTTTTCTTTGCTGAATCACTAAAGTGAGTTCCATCAAAAGTTCCTTCGGAAGCAAAGCATCAAGTGAATTACATTTATTTTTTATGATGTTAGAATCAAGAACTTAACCAGCTGCTTCAGAGGAGCGGCTTCCTTCCCCGTAAACATCTCACTTTTGCTGCGTCATGCCAGTAGATTTCTGAAAGGCAAACTAGAACATACCGTCCCATACATTCAGAGGCAAGCGCTGGGGAGTAGAGGGGGGGGCTCGGCCGGTGTGACTAAAGGAGAAAGGACGGATGATGCGGCGCATCACTCGAGGACACACCCTGCTGTGGAAGTGCTGTAGTGCAGAGGTGGATGACGAGCGGTGAGAACAGAGGGAGGGATGCTGAATCAGGGAAACTGTGTGAGGGTGGAAGAGGGGCGAGAAGGCTGACGGCCAGAGGGGTAAGTGGGGTAAAAAAAAAGAAAAATGCAGGAATCCTGAAACATTTCATCCAACTGGATTGAAGAGATTTTGGAGCCAAACTGTTCTTTGAAAGATGAGCCAGGTAAGGCTTTCTATATTTAATTCATTCCTCAACCCAAAACTTTTCACACTTTTCTCTGCTTCGTTGCCGTTCCCTCTGAGTCAGATGGATGTAGATGAGCCGGTGTGTTTGCCCCGGTTGTCCCGGGTTGCTGTGTGTGGCGGTACCCATGGCAACGAGCTGTCAGGAGTCTACTTAGTGAGAGAGCTACTAAAGTTGCAGAGAAGACCCTCTGAGGATGACGACGAAGAGCCCACGTCCCTGCTGACCGTGTTGTCCAACCCAAGGGCCGTCCAGCAGGGCCGCCGCTACACTGACACCGACCTGAACCGCTGCTTCACCCTCGCCACCCTCAAGTGAGGCGATGAGAGGAGATGCTCTCCACCCTAAACGTTGAGGAATGATCAACTTTCTGTCTCTCAGTGGCCCCACGTCGGACTCGCCCCCCTATGAGATCCTCCGGGCTCGGGAACTGAACGCCATGCTCGGTCCTAAAGGCGGTCCAGGTGCTGTGGATCTGGTTTGTGACCTTCATAATACCACGGCCAACATGGGGCTGTGCTTCATCGCATACTCTGACTGTGACTGGATCTGCCTGCACATTTTCAAGTACCTGCAGGTTCATGAAACTTATTTCTTTTTTTTTTTTTTTTTTTTTTTT
>NC_050529.1:13580821-13581494 GCF_002922805.2 Oryzias melastigma | reverse complement strand
AGACCCACTCTGATGAAAATTGTCTTTTTGGAGTTGATAAAGGACATACGGAAAGGAAAAATAAGCTCAAAATTGCATTTCTGAGGATTTATTCATTTATTCAAATAGTTGTGAAACAGGAGCAGATGAAAAAATTGCACTTAGAAAAGGATAGTATTTGTTACATTAAAAATACACTGGACGGTCCATAAAGCTCCGTTCTGATGCATCTGTTTGTAGACAACCAGATCCATGAACGTCTGTGTTTTCCTCGTCTGAGCTGATGTCTGGCTCCAAACTGTATGGCTTGATAGCTCAGACTCCATTTTTGTTGCACCGCTAATGTTGGTCTCTAAGTTAGCAGGAGAGAATTTAAACAGAGAGCTCTCATGAGGACTAGAAGGGTTGCTCTGTGCTATTGGTCCCACCCACAATTCTGAGGCAAATTTCTAATGACCTGATGTCGGTTCATAGAAACTATGTCCTAGAAAATGACTTTTTTTTTTTTAAATGGCTAAAAACAGCTTAATTAAAAGACCATTGGTAACACTTTTAAAATAAATCAAAAGACCAGAACCCCCAAACAAGTTTCTTTATGATGCTTTTTATATGAATACTAATATTTCTATTGTTTTAAAATGATATATGAAATATACGATATGAAAATTGTATTTTGCTTTATTGCATTTTTAAT
>NC_050529.1:13571850-13580683 GCF_002922805.2 Oryzias melastigma | reverse complement strand
TATATGAATACTAATATTTTTATTGTTTTAGAATGATATATGAAATATATGATATGAAAATTGTATTTTGCTTTATTGCATTTTTAATCACTAAAGGTTATTTACGTATAAGGTAACAGATTACAAAACTCACTGCTCTGTTTCAGATCAGTAAAAAGTAAAAATAAAAACAAAGAAAAATAAATGCCTAAAATTACTTTTTTGAAAAGCTTTAAAACATATATTTGAGAAAACATATATAAAAGCACTTTAAAGCATAAATATACACTTGCACATCTCAGTGGACCTCAGTGGCCAGTGATCCGTATGGACCATGGGTTATCCAAGATCCGTTACACCCCTAGTATAAAGGAATAAAAAGATGTCAAAAGTATGTATATTTACTGTTTGTAACTTTCACTTTTTCAGAGACAAATGCCAGATGTACCAATGAGATTCGTCCATCTGGGCTCATCAGAGAAAGAATCATATTCCCTTGATTCTGTTGGAAAACATGGATTTGGTGAGGTTTTTTTTTTTAACTTCAAGAGCTGAACAATCTGGTATGTATATAATAAGAGAACAAAGTCAAAAACTGGTTGGTTTTTAATGACATCTACACATGATGGAGATAGTTTCCCTGAAAGTTGGGTTTATTTTTCAAAATCCTGATTATTGTTGGCACATGTGTTAATGAAGAATCCAGGTTTTCTAAGCACTTAATCTTCAGGAAGGAGTTTAACCGAAAAGAGCAGAAGCTCCAAAAAAGAGCCCTGTGGCACCCCAAATGACAAAGGCGCTGAAGATTATGTAAAGTTAAGGTCTGTTGTCCAAAGCTGGTCTTCAAACTTCACTTCTGCTCCCTTTCCAGCTAATCTGCTCCCTGCTGATTATCTGGTTTGGATTTTCTCAGTCTGTAAGAATCTGGAACCACCTGACTCAGATGATTTAGCAGGAAAGTAGTGACAGCTGGAGAACAACAGGATCTCCAGGAACTACCAAAAATGACCAATAGTTAAATTAAATTTATAATATGTTTAAGCAGAAATGAACTCAAATCTAAAAAGATCCAAAGATCAAAACCTAAAAGCCTAAACTTGACTTCCCGTAGCCATGGAGATCGGTCCTCAGCCGCACGGGGTGGTCAGATCGGACATCTATGGGCTGATGAACGCAGGCGTGCAGCACATGCTGGACTGGGTTCGGCTCTTTAACTCAGGTACGTGAGTCCTGTGGGTATTGTTTGAAGGTGTGGCTTGTGCTTCAGTGGTGCCCTCTTCTCATGACAGGGGCCGTGTTTGAAGGAGGATTCGTGGACGTGTTCACCCTGGTCAAAAACATCGACTACCCGAGAGACGAAAAGACTCACAACATTACAGCAGCCGTTCACTCTCATCTCCAGGTTGGTTATCACAGGAATTCACGTCATTTTGAGATTTAGAATGAACCTTGGGGTGGATAAACTAACATAATCCCTTAAACCAACACAGGCTACATTTTTTTTCAGTTCCCTTAAATCACAATGATTTGAATAAAGAAATTCTAAGAAATGCAAGTTTGATTTTCATCATTAAAGAAAGTTTTGTAAAACTGAAACATAAACCTGAAGAAACCTTTCATTGTATCACTGCGTAATGCTGGATTCAGACCGAACGAGATTTGCTTGACGCCGCGGCCGCATGTAGGAGAAGCTACCAGCTAACGTTTTTAGCATGGAGCAGTGTCTTTCCATATCTCACTTAGAATGTATGGAAATTACATTGAAAAATCAGGTTTATTTATTGTGAAGAGTTCCACAAAAACATTGGTTACACGTCTCTATGTCTGGGATTATTAGATCGATCAGAGATTCCGGGAACTAGTTCACTTTCACTCCGGGGGATGTGTCTGTATGACAGCCACTTCCACGGTGTTTCTGTGTCTCTGTGAGTGAGTTTGAAGGCTCATTGTCCACCATTAACCCGAGAGGGGAAAAAAATTAGGGGACCATAGCCAAAATTTAGATATTTGAACTCTGGTCGCGCCACTCAAGTCTCGCTGCTGTAAGACCTCTGCTCCGCCCCCGTCACTCAGATCACGCCACAGGACTTTAGATCACTTCAAGTCGTGTCTGTGCCATTGACTTTACAACTGGCTGACTTCGCCGGGCAAATTGCATACCGTCTGAACGCAGCACTATGATGACAGCATCCATCAACTGGTTTTAAAGCCACACATTTAAGAAGTGAGCTGAATGAGACCAGTAAGCCACATTCCCTATGGCAAAAGCTAGTACACTCGAAGTTTATTTGATTAAATATACTTAATATAGCAAGTATACTACAGACATGTACATGTAGTGCAGGAAGTAGGCTTAATAAATACTTCTTTAGACTAAATTGGAATATTTTAAGTTTCAGTATATAGATAGTATATAACAAGTGAACATTAAGTAACTGCCTCACTTTTAGTATTAAGTATACTTGAAGTACACTTAAATAGACTAGTTTTTATTAAAGATCAAGGGAAATCTAATTACATTCCTTTTTACAATTTTTGTTAGTAATGGTTAAAAAAAGAGCACTTCATATTTATAGTCATTTTTTTTTTTAGTATTTTAAACAATTAAAAACTTGACCCAATTATAGTATAGAAAATTAGAACCACAGTTTGAACAGTTTAATAACTGTAAGAATACTTTGTGAAAAAAATGTGTCAAAAAAGTAAACATTAAAAAAATAGGGGAAAAAGTTTTATCCTTTTAGAAAAATGTCTTTAAAAAATATTCCAGAAGAATTACTGAAACTAGGGCACCCCGTAAGTGCCAACAAAGTTTAATTAATTTATTTTTTGAGAAATAGTATCCATTTATCTGTTATTTATTCAAGTGTTTTTTTTTTTAATTTAATTTTATTTTGAAATACGTTGCATAAAATTAGATTAAAGCCTGAACACAAAAGGAAAAACAAACATTGAAGTTAATCTGAGGGGTTTGAAGGAGTGTTACAGCAGCTTTTCAGTTAACCTATAGATTTTAAATTTAATTCATCTGTAAATCCCTATATTGTGTTTGAAGAATGTTATATTTAGTAGCCATATCCCCAGTGATTAACCAAACTGGATACGGTGTGTTGTCCTTGTAGCGATTAGTGAGGTGCAGCCCTTGTATGTCCACTAGAATACTTTTCTGCTAAATATAAGAGCGTTCTTAAGCTTTTATTTTGAAATGCGACAAATACCAGTTTTTGTGATCTTTCTCCTCACAGGATAGGGACTTCTGCCTGCTCCGCCCTCACGACCCCCTGTTCCAGACGTTCTCCGGGGAGACCCTGAGGTACAGCGGCAGCGAGCCCCTTTATGCCTTCTTCATAAACGAGGGCTCCTACTACGAGAAGGGCATCGCCCTCTCGCTGGCCAGAAAGAGGCGGCTGGTGATCCCCGCCATCCGGGCGCAGACTGAGGAAGAGGAGCAGGCGCGGGGATTCACATCAGAGGAAGAGGAATAAATGGTTTTTTAGGGAAGAATTTTTATTCAAACACACGCTCAAAAAGTTTATGACACAATGTTTACACTGAGGATTCAAAAATATCACAGGTTACAGAGAAATGAGAGGTTTCTTGTGCTTTTAAATGCAGAGCATTCACAAATATTACAAAAAAACTTTTAGAAAGGACCGTGGAGCCTTATTTACATAAAAATAGACTAGCAGTTACCATACCAGCATTTGGGACATGTGCAAAAGGGGGGTGGGTAGCTTATCATAATATGGCCTTTAAAGTACATTCATAATGCCAAGGAAGGAAACTGATTGTTGTTTTTCGCTACGGTGGCAACAAAAAATGTATTTATAACCAAACAACTTCACAAAAACACTAAGCATGAGGTAAACTAAACATGAACACAACTATATGGACTAAATCATCAGTTATATTTACTAAAAATAAATAAATAAAAACCACTCAACAGAACAATGAAATGTCACTTTAGTACAAAAATGGAGAACAGAAGTGTGACCTTTACGGAACAAAACAGTCGCCTTAAAGCTGATGACACAACAGCAAAAACGTGTCTGTCAAGACTGAGCTCCCACAATCCTCGGGTGTGTCCCGCACCCGTGTGCATTACAGACAGCTGCTGGTTCTTAGGTCCTACAATAGGAGAAATCCAACAAACTCAAGTGGATCTTTGGGGGACATCAGAAAACGACAACAAAATAAAAAGAAACCTGCAGCCGCTTCTTTTAAGCCACAAGTATTCACTACTGTAAACAGATTTATATGAAACCTATCAGACTGTTAGATCACTGTTTATGTTGTGTTTTCAGTTTGTCATGTACATCACATTGCAGGACCTAACCCTGAAATAAAATAACAGAATATTCAGCATGCGTGTTCAGTGTTTAAAGCATTCCATCATGGGGAAAGGATTGTGCTACAAATGTGTTTCTCTATTAATATTTTAAGAGAATATCCAAACTCCTTTAATCACAATTACTCATAAATACCCTTAATTTTCTTGATATGTGTCCTCCATCAGCTCCAAAAACCAGATTTTCATCGGAGTGATTCTTCAAAGACTCAAATTAGATCTAATCTGGGACTAGAACAACAGTGCTGCTTGGTGATTTTGCTTGGGTCTAACCAATGTGAAAGGTTTCTGTTTGAAACCAGTTCAAGAGGACCTGGTGGCAGACAAGATGGCAGCTGAAAATCCTTAGCCGGAAGTGGAAATTCCCCAAGATTTCAGAGTTGTAGCCACTTTTATTCAAACTTTTTTTAGTGTTCAGGATTAGCTTAAAATGTGTCAACAATAAAGGACATTAATAAAAGTATTCAGATTTGTAAAACTGTTAAGACTTTTAAATTGGAGCTTTACCGCCAGGCTAATGCTTTTTTCAGCCGCCATCTTTTCTGCCACCAGGTCCCACTCAACCAGGCTTCCAGGCTTGATAGAAGGTAGGTTCAACAGCTTCTTTCAGACTTACTGTACTTCTAGTTATCATGGCAGTCTTATTTTGTTATTTAACCCAAAATCGTACGTTTTTTTTTGTTATTTTTGGACACTTTATGACAAAAACACAAATGTATTTTTAGTACCGATGGCAGTTGTAGCTTTTTTTCCCATTTCAAGTCATACGTGTCCATTAGTTTATAGATCACAGCACAATTAGGGTTGTTAGATCTTCTTTCTTTCTTGCAATATTAAAGACTTTTTGTGGATGTTTGATCGTTTTGGATTGTGACCGGGATACCAGATATCATTAAATGTTAAAAAAAACACAACCTATAGATAAGAATGGAGTGTATTATCTGATCATGTGCAACATGCAGATTTACTTGCTCGTTTTTTATTTTGTTGTGATGGGTTTCGAGCCGTCTACTACGCCACGCGGTAGGCAGTCATGCGGTAGTAGTTTTGGCTGTGGCTGCGCGCCGCCCACAGAAGCAGCGCGGCGGCCATCATGTGCAGAGGCGAAGAAACCAGAGCCAGATAGAGAGACCATCCCAGAGAGCCGTCCACCTTATCGGGGAGCATGGAGACCCGGTGGAGCAGGTCCATCCCAGCCAGGTAACAGCACACCGTCGCTAAGGTGCAGAGACCTGCAGAACATAACGATCAGTCAATATTTTTGGCATTCTGTACCTAGAAGATAAAGTCTAACAGAAAAAATGAAATTATAATTTATTAGTAAGTTTATTCATGTTTCTGTGGAAATCTTCACTTTTGATCTGTTTGAAAGTGTTCTCAATGGTCTTTAATCTTGCTTAGAATATTTCATCATTCAGTGTGAGCACATATCTCCTGTCTTCTCACACAAACTTGACATTTTTGTTTAAATGTGATTTTAAACAAAAAAAAATCCAGATTAAAACCAGCCTTTTAGCATAGCGTAAATTGTTCACATTGTAAGCATTAATTACAGCATGTGAAATTACTATTTAAGCTTGATAGAAGCTCGTATGATTTCCTTTCAAAATAAAAGACTCCTTGTGTCAGACTGGATCATAACAGTGAAGCTCTAGACAGCATAAGATAATATGTGCTTTAAACTAATAAAAGATCAGACTTTTTAACAAAGTTATTCTTTGTATTTGAAATCGGTGTATTCTGAAGGAAACAAGACCTCTTCAAGTCAGCAGGGATGTAAAAACCTTTACATAGTTTATCTTTAAGGTGCACCTCAGACATAAATGTATAAACTTCACTGATTTAAATTAAAAACAAAAGCTAATTTAGTAGCACTTACTTAAAAAAAATACTATTCTGTACTAGTCCTGTATGCAGCCAACTGAGCCATCCAGTCGCTAGCAATACTGTAAACAGAGAGCTCTCAGCAATAGGTAAGGAAGGAGGGGTTGATCCAGAGTAACAGTCCCACCTACAACTCAGTAGGGCTGCCACGATTAGTCGACTAATCGATAATTAAAATAGTCGACAACTAATTCAATAGTCGATTAGTCGTTACTTTATATTATGTGGAGTCAGAGTGTAGTAAAGTTGAAAGTTATATTGGCATTATACCAGCTTTTTGGACTATTTTGGCATTTATTAAGGTTTTTTTAGGCTATTTTGGAGTTTAGCTAATATTTCAGCAATATGCTGGCTGTTTTTGCTAACTTATGATTTTTTTTGTTGTTTTTTAGGCTGTTTTGGAATTTAGCTAATATTTCAGCTACATATTAGCTGTTTTGGCTTATTCAGGCTTTTTTTTTTGTTTTTCCAGGCTATTTTTGTGTTAAGCTAAATTTTCAGCTGCATGCTAGCTGTTTGGCTAAGCCTTTTTTTTTTGGCTAATTTGGCCCTTGACTAATATCTTAGTTGGCTATCAGCATCTTCAGGTATCGTCACTAGCCTCTTCTATGGCTAAATTAATTTTACAGCATTCTATCTGCGGTAATGCTAGTGTGAACATATCTAGTTCTTAGTTAGTTTAAATATAATGATGGTTAAGATGTGTGTTTTACGTCCACTTTGGGTATGACCCGATTAGTCGACTAATCGGAAAAAATAATTGGTGATTAGTCGACTATTAAAATAATCGTTTGTAGCAGCCCTACAACTCAGAGCCAAATTTCTAAGGAACTACGGCTGCTCTGCACGATATACAGAAAACAATATATATTTTTTTAAATTTTGGCTAAAAACAGCATAATCAAAATTAGAAGACCACTGGAAACGCTTTCGCAATAGATCAAAAGATGACCATATTTGTTGCCGGCGTTACTAAAACGACACACAATCTTTGACCTACCGTAATTCTTTGAACATTTAGACCAGCTGATTTTTTTGAGAAAAGCGGCTTTGCTAACGTAATTGTCAGAATCAATTTATGCTGAAAAACAGCACTACTGTAAAGTGTTGTGTTTCAGTGAAAAGCTTCTTTTCTCCGCCTCAGAATTGCTTCGTTGAAGAGTTACGATAGCCGTGGTATAAAAGGGTTAAAATGCCTCCCAAATAACTCTTTAAATCAAAAATGTTATCATGTTGAAGCTCTTTTTGGTCCAAAACTAACAACGTATATTTACTTCATCCTTCAAGTGAATATACAGCTTAACAATGAACTCAGATCTTTGACGACACTCTCTTTGTTAAATGTGTCCACCTTCACACGTAAGAGGAAATTTACCCATAAAACCTATTAATTAGCCTTGAAGGCTGAATCGCAGCTTACCAGCGAGCAGGTGAAGAATCCCTATACCCAGAGTCGGTGCGAGGCTTCGGCAGAGGCAGGCGAGGAAACCAGTCAGGGCCGCCAAAACCACCAGACCCAGAGACCCCAGAGGCAGCAGAAACTGACACCTCCACAGATCTTCACACACAGAGGTACTTCTTAGATAAATGGGTCATTTCACCGCATGTTATTTATCAAGAAAATGTTTAGAGTTTTGGGGAACCTACAAGTGCGAAGCATGTCCTCCCCACTGTTGTGGTTCCCTGGTTCTTTATATTTGGGGGTGAACTGCTCCGGTACAGTAAAGCTTCGACAATTCAGCTCCATCTTCAGATCTGAAAAATCAAAGTCAGCTGTGGTTGGGCGTTGGAAATGTTATTGGGGAAAATATTGATGGCTCAAAAATGTTTTTTTTTTGGGCAATGAATCTTGTACTACCAGAAAACCTGTTTTTAATTATCATTTTCAATCATATGGTTATTGTAAGGGAAATGCTGTTAAGGGATGAAGTCAGTTCAGACACAAAGTTCAATCACCAGTAAGCAATAATTTGAGCGAATCGGTCTGAGACGACGATTCTATGGCAACCACTCTCACTAATCAAACGTCACTTTTATCTGGTCATTAGATTGGTCAGTTTACAGTATATCTTAAATAACTTGCGTGACAGGAAAAAAATACGAAAAGAACTGGAATTAAGATGTTAGAAAAAAGGGAGCAAAGCAGGAATGGTTCTTCTGAGAAATAGAAAGAGTAATTGCCATTTATTTATCTATAGAAGTCTATTGGATTTCAACTTTTTGGGACCAGGGGGTACTTCCTGTTTAGGACTCAAGGGGGGAGGTATCATTAGGGGTCTATTTTTATTTATTTCTGTGATGCTAGTTCTTCGAGTTATAAACTGACCAGTCAGATTTTAAAGTCTTCCGGTTAATTAAAGTCTCATGTTGAGCAGATTTCAGTCATAGGGGTGTGGACTTCCAAAAAGCTCACCGCTGATTGAGAGTGGTTGTCATAGAAACGTTGACTCAGTCACTGCTTACTGACATAGGCTTTGTCCAAATTCCTCCATTAATCACTATATAATGCGTTCGCCATTTTCCATTTTCGCCTCTCCGAATCTACAATTCCAAAATTGAGTGCACTAGAAATCTCCTAGAAGTCTTTGCGAAAAACTAGTGTCCATCAATGCTCACTACATT
>NC_050529.1:13546594-13571828 GCF_002922805.2 Oryzias melastigma | reverse complement strand
AAAAAAAAAAAAAAAGGGGGGGGGGAGGTGTTAAAAGCAATGTTGCCATCACAGTGGAGTCATAGACGCCATAAAGTGCTTGTAATGATTAGTTTTTTACTTTGAACAATTGGTGACATCATACGTTAAATAAATGAATAAATAAAATTGCGAGTATGGTGTCCAAATTACTTTTAACATTCAGGGTACTAGATAGTCCAGCACTATATAGTTTTTTTTTTAGTAGTTAAAATTAGGCAGGGAATTCAGACAAAGCCATAGTCTGGCTCCAACATATCCACGTTGGTACCTGAAAAAAAATGGCGACTTAATTGACTTTATTTGGTTGGAGTGAAGTCACACTCACTCGGTCCAGTTCTCTTTATACATTCAATTGTTCTGGTCCAGGTATCAATAGGACTAATATGCTACACAAGTTGTACTTTTTGGAGCTCATCTACAAATATTTAGCTAGTGGATATAATTATTTCGGGTTTCAAATGAACCAACCTGGCTCCTTGTACCACAGAGGGGTGGTGGGAACGAGCACACACCGCCACCAAAGGCCCGCCGTCCCGTTGAGTCTGAACAGAGTGTCGCTGTAGGTCTTTTCGTCGAACTCCCCCTCCATGAACTCCTCGTAGAGAGACCTCAGCTCGGACAGGTTGGCCTCTCCGCGCACGGTGGGACTGCTGTACTGGTACCAGTGCTGCGTCCCAATGGCCACGGACAGGTACACGGTGGCCAGCAGGCTCAGCACGCACGCGATAACCAGCGCGGTGGCGTAACGGTTGTCCACCATTGTTCACCGAGACAGTCGCGCGTCAACAGGGATTAAGTTGAAGCCGCGCGGCCGGACACGTCGCGCATCAATCTCAATCTTCAGATACAGATTTCTTCCTTCTCCCTCAGCCTAGACACTCATCCTTTTGTGGGAAAATCATTCATTTCACTGACAGAAATTCATCTTTACATATAGAAAAGCGGGAGACGCATCCGAAGCACCATCTGTTCGCGTGTCCCACTTCCACAGATTCCACAGATTGTGGATGTGCCGACACCGGCACGACTATCCCGCAGCTAAAGTCCAGAATCACGACTCTGACCCCCGCAGCGGGAAAGTTACACAGACGTTTCAGGAACGGCGTTCAAGCTAGCGGGGATATGGAAATAAATGTCAGGACTCTGTTGTGCGAAGCGGCGGTGATGCCGGGTGCGCGGAGGATGCTACAGAGATGTAAACACACTAATCTCCAGGAGATCTCTACTTCCGCTTCCGCTCACCGGCAGCCATGATGTTAGTAGCTAGCCTCATCAAATGAGCTAAAGGGAACATTTTTCGGAAAAATTGAGTAAGTTTTGAAAATATGTATATTCAAGACATGTAATTTTTTAAAATTATAACAGAATAGTACTTAAATATGGGTCTTTGTTGCTTAATTGAGGAACATTAGATGTTTTAATGTGAATATGTTTAGATTTAAACATTTGTTTTATACGACGCAGTATTAGGGCCACTTTATAAAGAAAAAATATATTTAAAATTACGACTTTAAATCTCGTAAATCTTTGAGAAAAAAGTCGTAACTGCTAAATTACGAGAATAAAGTCGTATATTTATGACTTTAAAAGTCATAGGCTAAATTTACAACTTTTAATCTCATAAATCTACGAGATTTAAAGTCGGCATAAATTCGCTGGACTGTGGTGTCCCCTCAACTTTAATAAATTTACGAGAAAAAGTCATACATTTACGAGATTAAAAGTCGTACATTTACGAGATTTAAAGTTGTAATTTTATGAGAAAAAAAAACTTGTAATATTACTTTTTCTTTTTTTTGGATGGCCCCAATACTCCGTCATTGTTTTATTTTGAAGAACATGTCAATTATTTGAATGCTACAGATATTTAAACTTAAATTATAATTTTGAAGTTCTTACATACATCAAACGGTACTAAAACAGAACAGTTCCAGTGCCTATGCCATGCAAAATCTTTTTTTAAATCTGTTTCAAGTGTGTTATAATGTTCATTCCTAAATACAAACAACCCCAAAACAGTGTTGTGATCTATTTATGCATTTCTGATTATTCTACTAAAAACCTCTGCTCAGAGCACCAGCCCCTTCCAACCACAAAAAACTTCTCACTAAATGAGAGCAACCCCTTCCAGGAAGAGTTGGCGCTGCCCAACCCGCAACTTCAGCGGGCGGAGAGTGAGGCCAGCCAGTAAGCAACAAAACGTTGCACTGGCCAGAGTGTCTGGTGCTTAGAGTGAGCAGATTTCCATAGGGCCCCATATTAAAATCATCATTTTCAGCCCTTTAATAAACTCATTTTATAGCTGCATATTTGATCCATGACAACCCTGAGGGGAGTGATTTTTTTTTTCCTTTAGCAAATAGTTTGTAGTTTTATTTTAAAACATGATTTATTTTCGCTTAATGAGGGGGCGCAGCTTTTTGATTGACAGATGATGATCGCGGTGGAATCTGGGAGCAGAGCTCCAGTGTTTAGCTCGTCAGCTCCAGTTTTAGCGTTAGCATGAAAGCTGTATTTCGTTTTTTTTCCCGCTGCTGTGCTGTAAACTGTTCTAACGCTTTCTGGGAGTCCTTTGGTGTCTTTCTGCGGTAAGTACTAAAAAATTACTTTATATTTACAGGAAATAAACCATTATTGTATTCTATTATTATTTGTTTTTATTCCAGTAATTTGATTTTTTTTATTTCAAAATGTCTTTATGTCAATGGTTTTAACATTAATATCTATGATGTTTAATGTTGGAAAAAATTATGTTTTCTCAGTATTTTTACTGATAGTTGTTTTAATTTATCAAAGTCATAATATATAAGGGCAGGATTTAGATCTGGTATAGTAACACCAGAGTCTCTTCATGTAAAGTGACTGACATCACACAGGTGATTGTGATTTGAAACTGTTAGGACATACAGAAAACTTTTAGTCATTAGGAAGATATAATAATTTAAATTTTAATTTTTTTTGTTTTATTTTTAGCTTTGTTTCGTGATTTTAATTTTAATTACATTTTAATTTAATTTTTAATTTTATCTAATGTTTATCTTGTATGTTCCTTTCTAGGTTTGCTTTTGATGGTGGTAAGTGGTCTTATAATTCAAAACAATCCATCATTTACATTTTAAGGCAGTAAAATTCGAATTGTAACATATGAAGATGACTCTTGCTATTGTGTGAGATTCAATAAAAATCATGTTTAACATATTTGAGTGACCACTCTCCTCTGTTTATTCACTGTTTTAGGATATAGGTAAGACAAAAGGATATGTGGGTCAAAGTCAGATCTGTACAAAATTTATTTTTGAAACGGATGAAATTATTCAAAACATCCATCCATCCATCCATCCATCCATCCATCCATCCATCCATCCATCCATCTTCTTCCGCTTCATCCGGGACCGGGTCGCGGGGGCAGCAAGTCTGAGAAGTCTGAGCAAAGATGCCCAGACTTCCCCCTCCCCGGCCACTTCCTACAGCTCCTCTGGGGGGACCCCGAGGCGTTCCCAGGCCAGCCAAGAAACATAGTCTCTCCAGCATGTCCTGGGTCTTCCCCGGGGCCTCTGCCCAGTGGGACATACCTGGAACACCTCTCCAGGGAGGCGTCCAGGAGGCATCCGGATCAGATGCCCAAGCCATCTCAACTGACTCCTCTCGATGCGGAAGAGAAATGGCTCTACTCCGAGCTCTCTCCGGGTGACCGAGCTTCTTACCCTATCTCTAAGGGAGCGCCCAGCCACCTTCCGGAGAAAACTCATTTCAGCCGCTTGTAGTCGGGATCTCGTTCTTTCGGTCACGACCCAAAGCTCATGACCATAGGTGAGTACTGTGACAAAGATCGAGAGCTTTGCTTTCTGCCACAGCTCTCTTTTCACCACAACGGACCGGTATACCGACCGCAAAATGGCGGACGCCGCTCCACTCCGCCTGTTGATCTCACGCTCCGATCTTCCATCACTCGTGAACAAGACCCCAAGATATTTAAACTCCTCCACCTGAGGCAGGAAGCTGGCCCTCCAGGCCTGGATTTGGGCCTCTCTGCTGTAGGTTTTCCAGAAATCCTGCCTTATCTGCTGCTAATTTCCAGGATCAGGTATGTTTAGCCAATAAGGAGCTTCAATGGAAGGTTGGTTGGAAAACATGTAGGACACCGGCCCTCGAGGCCTGGATTTGAATACCCCTGGCATAGAGGGTTAGCTTAAACATTAGCTTTGGCCTTAAGAGGTTGACATGATGAACTTAACTAAGGAGTAGAAAGAAAGCATTATGCATTATGTAATCATATGTCAACAATTTCATTTAACATTAGAGAAAAAAGAGGTTTTACACATTCATCTATTACTGTTGTGTATTTTTTTTAAATATGTATATAAAGTCTACAATAAGATAGCTTAGGACCACAGAAATAACATGTTCAAACGAGTGGATGTTCAGTTCGTACTAAACTCGTACCACGGGAAAATACGTTTTCATTGCTGTCTAAAAGTCACTTCCACCGCTTTACAGATTGTGTGTAAAACACCAAGTACTCACCTGTAAAGATTTATGATGTAAACACATATTGAATTTACCATTTAAACTTGATGCGGTGGTATACGCCAAAGAACGTTCTGGTGAACAATCTGCACTACAGGTTAGTATTCCCGATCATGTTCAGGTCGCAATCATTCTTAAACATTAGCATCTCTATGTAAAAAAATGTGTTACAACATTTTAATTTTTTGATAAAAATTGTGTTTTAGCAGAAAACATTCTATTTTCTTAATATATTAAAATCCCTTTTAAACTGTTCATTACCATTACAATGTCAGACACTTGTATGCTGTTTAAATGTCACAAATCTAATTATGTTTATTTTTATCAGCCTTTGTTCTTTTAAAAAGACACATTTCAAAAGCAGTATTTTTTAAACTAAGAAGGGCGGCAGTGGCTCAGGTGGTAGAGCGGGTCGGCCAATGATCGAAGGATAGGCGGTTCGATTCCGGCTCCGCCAGCCAAGTGTCGTTGTGTCCCTGGGCAAGACACTTAACCCTACTTGCCTCCAGTGTGGCTCCACTGGTGTGTGGATGCGTATGAATGTTCCGGTGATGGTCAGAGGGGCCGTAGGCGCATACTGGCAGCCACGCCTCTGTCAGCCTGCCCCAGGGTAGCTGTGGCGACAATAGTAGCTTACTGTCACCAAGTATGAATGAGGTGTGAATGAATAATGGATATACAATGTAAGCGCTTTGAGCGTCTGGAAAAGCGCAGATAAATCCAATCCATTATTATGATTATTATTATCATTATAATATAGTAACGGAAAAAATGAATAAAAACACTGCTTATACATCATATCTTTTGTATCGTAGTTTATTTGAGCTTTTAATTATTTGTATGAAGAAAAAATAACAACAAAACAATAAACATTAAGTAAAAATGACACCCTTTTCTTTTGCAGATTAAATGTCCGTCAACCCTTGTTAGATCTTGATTACATGGCAAAAGAACCACAAAATAAACAGACACAGACAGAAATTTGATCATCTTAAATACATTGCCTTTATTATAGCTTTTCCAGTACAATGTGAGAAACATTATTTTAATCACCAAATGCAGTTTAAATAATCAAACTTTTTAAAGATATATTAGCTCTATTTGTATTTGCAAAAGGAAAAAAAATCAAGGTTTTATTGTGCAGTAAAATCTATTGTCATGAATAAAGTAAAGTTAGAGGAAAGACAAATTAATTTCTTCATCATAAATACTTAAAATGTGAAAAAAGTAGTTAAATTAAAAATCACTTCAGTTAGACTGATTTGAAATACATTATAGGCTATCGTTAAAGTAAAAATTATTTACATAATAGCATTTGCCATGTCATAAATAGATAATATATTCCTGTGACACAGCAGTGACAGAAATTTAATACATTTGACAGAAATTCAATAAAAATAAAGATATGTTTGCTATGTTTAACATGCATATTTAGAAAGTTCAAAATAAAAGTTTATAATCAAGAACATTTACCTTTAAGTAGCACTTCAATATTTTACCTTCATACATAGATTTAAAAGATGATTAAGAAAAAATTAGAAACGCTTTAGCTAAGTCCTTTAAAAGTTTAGTCTATATATAAATATATTCTTTGCACTCATATATTACATTCTATATTCAATGATTAATACTGTGAATTTGCTTTCGTAAATCATTTCAAAGACATGTTTAAATACTGATTATTTTAATATTTACATTTTTTGTGTGTGTTCCTGTTTATTGCAGAAACAGTTCAAACTTTGAACTAAAGTCAGCAGAGATGCCATTGCTGACTTGATAGTAGCCACGACGTCAGAACCATGCAGAATGCAGTGATAAGACTGATCTTCTGGCTTACTCCATTAGAGAACTCTGTAAATGTTGGGAAAAATAGTCTTAGCCCATAGAATATTTTTTTTCTTGGAAATTTCAAAGTAAGACTTCATTTTACTGAACCTACCTGTGCCATCCACAGTTATGGAGTTCATGTCAATGTTGAAGGCAGTGATGTTGGGAGCTGCCTTCATCAGAACAGAAGCGACTTCAAAGTCGGCGGGAACAGATGTAGATACAAAACGAAGGTCCATGGTGTTAAAGATGGATCCATTTCTGGAAATGCATTATGACATTATTTCATTTGTACACATATGTTAGGAGCCCTGGTATGATTTCATTAGGGGGATATAAACAGGATACCTGAAGGATGTCACCGTAATGGAAAGGAATGATGTAAATGCTCGCTGATAGTATGGTTCAAGCTGTGAAAATGCAGGACATTGATCAGTGTACATTCATAATTTCTATGTTATACACTTAAATGCCATCAAGGACAAGCCTGAAATTCATGGAAATGGTTTTGTTTCTCTTGTGAAGTAATCCTTCATTCTGTCTGTATCAAGGGCTAAGTTTGGTTTAACTATTGTTAAAATATTATGATCTATTGAAGTTAACTGGGAATACAAACTGCTGTATAAATAAAAGTTTAATTGAATAATTAGTTAGACAATCTTTTATTTACAGTGGGGTAAAAAAGTATTTAGTCAGTCACCAATTATTTAAGTTCTCCCACTAAAAAAGATTAGAGGCCTGTAATATTCATCAAAGGTATATCTCAAATATGAGAGAAAAAAATCCTCAAAATCAAATTTTTAAGTAATTTATTGGCAAATTATGGTGTAAAATAAGTATTTGGTCACCTACAAGCAAGCAAGATTTCTGTCTCTTACAGACCTGTAACCTCTTCTGTAAGATGATCCTCTACCCTCCACTCAAATTAATGGCACCTGTTCTAAGTTGTTATCCATATAAAATACCAGTACACCTGTCCACAACCTCAAACAGTCACTCTTCAAACTCCACTGTGACCAAGACCAAAGAGCTGTCTTAAGGGCACCAGAAGCAAAACTGTTAACCTGCACCAGGATGGTAAGACTAAATCTGCAATAGATGAGCAGTTTGGGGTGAAGAAATCTACTGTGGGAACAATTATTAGGAAATGAAAGACATACAAGACCACTGATAATCTCCATCTGAGGCTCCTCACAAGATCTCACCCTGTGGGGCCAAAATGATCACAAGAACAGTGAGCAAAAATCCCAGAACTGCATGGGGGACCTAGTGATTGAGCTGTGGAGAGCTGGGTCCAAAGTAACAAATGCTACTATCAGTAACACACTACACCACCAGGGACTCAAATCCTGCCGTGCCAAACGTGTTCTCCCTGCTAAAGCCAGTACATGTACATGCCCATCTAAAGTTTGCTCGAGAACATTTGGATTATCCCGAAGAGGACTGGAAAATGTCCTATGGTCAGAGGAAACCAAAATAAAACTTTTTGGTAAGAACTCTACTTGTCGTGTTTGGAGAAAGAATGCTGAGGAGATCTGTATGGAGGAATGGGCCAAAATACTAGCAACAGTTTTTAAAAACCTGGTGAAGATTTACAGAAAACTTTTCAATGCTGTCATTGCCAACAAAGGGTATATACCAAAGTATTTAGGTGAACGTTTGTTATTGACCAAATACGTATTTTCCACCATAATTTACAAATAAATTCTTTAAAAATCAGACAATGGGATTTTCTGGATTTTTTTCCCTTTCTGTCTCTCATAATTAAGGTATACCTATGATGAAAATTACAGGCCTCTCTAATCTTTTTAAGTGAGAGGACTTGCACAATTGGTTGCTGACTAATCACTTTTTACCCCATGCACTGTATACAGATCTTTTTGTGTGTTGCAGACAGTTTAAAGAAGGATAGCGGTTGTCTTAGAAGAATTAATTCTTGAAAAATTACTTATTCTTCTGCTCCTAATTTAATAAAAAAATATTGATTATCCTGAGAAATTCAAGCCCACAAATTTTTCTAGTAAGCCACTTTTTTGTTACTATTTTTGTATTATGCTAATTTTAAACATTTAAAAACATACTTTAGATTATTTAGGCTTGCTTTTTACACAGTTAATGCTTTTGAAAGATATTTCGAACAACTATTATTTTTGGCCCGTTCCAAAAAAATCAAAACTTACCGTAGTTTTTATTAATAAAGCTCGTCGTTTAAAGCCTGGAGATGAGGTGTTCAGCAAATCAGTGGTGAATGTCTCACCAACTGATCTGAAAATCAACTGTTTTATTTTTACTCCTTTAGTAGTGGCAGCAGTAGTTGTAGTAGTAGTAGTAGTCGTAGTAGTAGTCGTAGTAGTAGTTGGTGCTGTTGTGGGTTTAGAGGTAAGCACTGTTGTTTTTATTGTGCTTGTTGTAGTGGTAGTCACATTGCCAGTGTTTGTGGAATTTAAAGTGGGGGCTGGAGTTGTAATTATCGTGGGCTCACCTGCAAAAGAAAAAAAATAAAATAATTATTTAATTACAAAACATCACAATTTTTGTAAAGGATTTTTGTGATATAATGGTAGCCATGCTACACACAATAATTTTATATATGATACATAACTGTTAAATTTTCAAATTTAGGCTTAAACATTTTTACTAAAAATACATATATCTTTTATGATAATAACAAAATTCAACTTAGATGAGTTAAGGACGTTTTTTTTCTTACCTATTACTTGAATTGAGTCAATTTGTAAACTGACATTGTAGGAAACACTGGAATTTGCCGCCTGGATTAAAGTTGCCTCAACAGCTTGACTTGTTGGTACTTCAGTAGATGTCAGATTACTTCTGAACTCAACCCCAACTACAGCTTGAGTGAAATTCGCTCTTGCTCTGACTGCAGACGACCTGTAAGAAAATGCAACATAATATTAATTCAATTAATTAAATAACTGAAAATATTTTTAGAAATTTTTCAACATATTGTGGATGTCAAAGTGTTTTTGGGGGGAGCACATATGAAAAAGTTTTCACATAAATGAACATAATTCAAAATGAACAGTTAAGCCATGTCGATCTTACCGAAATTCAATGACAAAACAGCGGAAGAATAAAGGACCAAATCTAGCTCTGTAGATAATCTCAAACTGTGGAAAAAAATATAGTTTAAAAAAAACAATCCAACCTAATTTTATTAGTGTTAAAATGAATGATTATCTACTGAAATATTGTCATTGTACTCACAGTGGCTACCACTCTTTTTTCAAGTGCTATAAACATAGGGCTGGTTTTGTCCTTCAGCTTTTCATCAAAAGTTTCCTCTACAACTGCTGCAACACGAAATACTGGTGGAGGGACTTTCGTTGTGGTAGTTGTAGTAGCTGTAGTAGTTGTTTTTGGGGTGGTTGTACTGGTAGTAGGGGAAGTTGTTTTCTGGGAAGATGGGGTTGTTGTAGTAGTATTTGCTGCAACCGGTGGATTTTTAGTTGGTGTCGTGGCTGTAATTGGGACAAAACTGGTTGTGGTTGTGTTCGGCGAAGCTGTTGTTGTGCGTGTAGTGATAGGAACTATAATTTTAGATGTGGTTGTTGGAGTGATCTTTGTGGGCACATCAACTGTTAAAGTTGTGGTGAATGAAGGTGTTGTTGGTAACTTGGTAGGCGGAGTTAATGGGAGTGCACTTGTTGCTGATACTCTTTGAGTGGCAAGGGTTGTTGACGCAGCTGCTTCAACAGTTGTTGCTGTTGTTGGTGCCTGGAAAGCTGATAAGAAAAAGACAGAATATGTTTACAAAAATGCCCTTTGATGATGTCTGTTTTTAAAATTAGCATTTTTTTTTCTTACATTCACTGTCCACAGTAAAAGAATCCTTTTCAATGTCAAAGGCTGTGATGTTCAAAGCTGCATTTATCAAAACAGTGGCAACTTGGAGGTTGGTTGGAACAGATGTTGAGTTGAAACTAAGATCCATTGTGTTGATAATAGATCCATTGCTGCAAAAGTAATTCAGTATTTGTAAAGAAATACACACATAAAAAAAAACCTCATAATGCTTTAAATAAATTACCTGAACGAAATCACTGTCAAAAAGAGGAATGAAGGAAATGCCGGTTGAAAGTATCCCTCGAGCTGAAGAAAAATATAGCTTCTTTTAGTAAATAGATTTTTTTCCAAATAGTGTGATTACTTTAATTTTACCATTTTTCATTACTTTTCATTCAGCATTTTAGTTGATATACCAACTCTTTAGAATGTACTCCATTAAAGTACAAGTTCTTTATGTATCATTCAATACTTTTTGTGGGTTTGCCAACAATTCGGAGTGTAGTCTATCAAAGTACAAGCTCTTTCTTATAAAAGAGTGGTGGAAAATTTATTTTATAGTCAGAATACAAAAACAAAACTTACTGTCGTCTTGATGAGTTTAGCTCGGTTAATGAATCCCTCAGATGTAGAATCCTCCAAATCAGCTGTGAACTTCTGTTGAACGCTTTTGAAAACAAGCCTCTTTGTTGTTACCGCCTCAGCAATGGGAAAGGTTGTGATTTTTCCGGTTGTCTGTTGGATCGTCAGAGGTGAATCTGAGGCAGTCAGTTCAGCTGTGATAGTGACCATAGGTACTGGGGTTGTTCTTTCTGGTGGGTTTGTTGGTCCTGAAGCAGCCTTGCTTGTTATTAAATTAAGTGTGGACAGTTTTGGTGCTGCTGTTGTTGGGGAACCCTGAATGTTGGTTGGAGAAAGATTGATGGTTGTTTGTTGGCCAAATATGGTTGTTATTGAGGGTTCAGGAGGAGTTGTTGGAGCAAAACTTTGTGTTGCTCTTGGACTTGATGTTGTTGAAGCAAATGCTGGAATTATTAGTGTAGTAATCTTGGATTCTCCTGTTGTTTCAGTTTTTCTTTGTGTAACACTAACAGATGATGCTTGATTGACTGTGGTTGTTCCTTGCAAAGGTTCAGGTGTGTTTGCTGTAGGAGAGAGTATGGTAGTTGTGATAATACTTTTCATTGTTCCTAGTGAAGATGTTGTTAGAGTAACAGGGCCTGTTTTGATAGAAAATGCGGGAGTTTCTGTTGTTTCTGCTGAGGGACTAATGATTGTTCGTGTAGTTGTAGGGGTTGCTTTTTCTGTTGGTGTTAATGTTTCTGTAGAGATGGTTGTGACAGGATTTTCTGTTGTTAGACCAGAGGTTATTGCTGAAGCAACTATACCTGTTGGTAAAGACAATGTGGTAATTTCTGATTCTGTTGTAGCAATACTCTCAGCTTCTGTTGGTAGAACAACTTTGGTTGTCTTTTGTCCTGTTGTGAGGGTTGCTTTTTCTATGGGTGTTAGTGTTTCTGTAGAGATGGCCGTTATAGGATTTTCTGTAGTTATTAGTCCAGAGGTTATTGATGATGTAACTGTACTTGTTGATAAAGACTTTGTGGTAACTTCTGATTCTGTTGTAGCAGTACTCTCAGCTTCTGTTGGTAGAACACCTTTGGTTGTTGTTTGTTCAAAAAGAGGTGTTGCCGTGAACGTAGTTACTTGCGTTGATTTAGAGTTATAAGGGGTAGTAGTAGCAAAATTCTCTCTTGTACTAGATACAATTGATGATTCTGAAGCAGCTGTGCTTGTGATAGAACGTGTGGTTTCTGATGTTGCGGTTGGTGTAGTACCAACTTGTGTTGAAGAAACAATGATGGATGTGGTTTGGTCAGCTGTTGTTTTTGTGATTTCAGGTGTTGTTATTGTAGGTACTGTATCAACATTTTCAGTTGACACAGTTGTTGGTTCATAAGGTGTGATTTTCTTTGGTGCTGCTGTAGTTGAGGGAGGTTCGGTTGTTGAAGTCATTAGGACTGATGTTTGGTCAAATGTGGCAGTTGATGTTTCTGCTTGTACAAATGTGGTTGATGGAGCACTAGTAGCTGAACGATTTTCTGTTGTTGGTGTCGATAATGTGGACACTCCTGAGGTTGTTGATATAATTGATGTGGTCACTTCAGCTGTTCTTGTACTTAAAGTTGATTCGACTCCTGTTGGAGAAGTAACTACAAGCATTGTTTGGTTATTTATTGCAGTTGTTGTTTCTACAGGTTTAAATTGGGTTGATGCAGTTGTGGTTGATGTGGCAATATTTCCTGTTGTTGGTGCTGATGCTGTTGAAGCTGACTTGCTTGTTCCAGAAAACGTCTTTGTCGTTGTTAGCGTAGCAGCTGCGATTGTTGTTTGGTCAAAAGTGGTTGTTGCTCCTTCTGTGGTTGTTCTATCTTTTGATGTTTTTTGCACTGATGTTGATGAAGGAAATGTGCGTGTATTTGATGTTGTAAATTGGGTAGCTGTTGTTTCTTTGGTCAAAAATGTATTCGTTGATGCCTGTGGTTCATTTGTTGTCACTGAATAAGTTGTTATTTGGGTATATTCTGTTGAAGCCTTGACCGTGCCTGTACTTGGAGGCAGAGGTATGGTTGTCCCAGGTACAATAGTTGACACACTGGTCGTGTCTGCTTGGGGTGTTGCTGTTGAAAATGCAGCGTCTGAGGACAAAAAAAGTAAGACGTTTTTGAACAAACTGAGCTGCAAGTGTTTTTCTGTCAAATGAAAGTTATTAAATTTACTTACATTCACCATCCACAATGATAGAATAGATATCAATGTTGAAATTGGTGATATTTGATTTGGCATTAATCAGAACATCAACAATGTCCATGTTGTTCGGTACAGATGTGGAATTAAAGGCAAGATCCATGGTATTGATAATTGATCCCTTCCTGTAAAAGTAAGAAAAATGCTTTTTGCACCGGTTTTTGGCAAATAATTTCAACAAAGAGAAATATAAAAAAACAATAATATGGTGCACTTATAAAAGTAAAACCAAATACCTGAATAAAATCACAGTTATAGAGATGAACGAAGTGAATGCCCGTTGGTAAAATGGCTCAAGCTGTTAAAAAAAAAACATATGAAATTGTTAACAGAATTACCCTTCTTCCTGTTTCATTCAATGTGAAATAGGAAATAAAAAAACAACACAACTTTTTGTTAGACTGTTTGACCACTCTATTTAATGATTTGGTGAGTGGTGTAATATGTATCTGCTTCTCTGAGTCTTATGGCTTTCTATTGCTTCTTAAATAGAACTCAAATATTTACTTTTGTAAATAAAAGTAAATGCCAGTTTATAATGTCACTGGTTTTCTAAAAAATTTTCCTGAATGAAATCGTATTTTTCCTCCATTTAAGAAAAATACTTTGCTGAGTTCACAGCGGACATGTGATGTATATTCAAGAAAGCACTAAAAGTGCTGGACTGCCGCTATCTAGTACTTGTTTAATACCATATTTACATTTTTCATACACTGAAAAAAAAAAACTTACTGTAAACTTTATTAGTTCAGCTCGTCTCAGGAAGGATGTTGATGCTTGATTTTGCAAATCGGTTGTGAATGTCTCTCCGGCAGATCTGAAGGTAATTCTTTTTTTCTTGATCTTTGCTGCTGTTGTTGTTGTTGGAGAGGTAGTAGAAGTCTCTTGAGGTGTGACTCCAACAGTTGCTGTTGATAGTTCTTTTGTGAAAGTTTTTACAACTGTGCTTGTTTGATCTTCAGCTTTTGTAGTGGAGCTTGTTCTAGTTGTTCTGTTCATACGTTTAAGTGTGGTTGGTGAAGAAGTTGATGGTGTGGTAACATACTCTGTTGTTGAAGCAGATGAAGCTAATGTAGCTGTGGTTGTTGGTGTATTAGGTTTGGTAATCTTTGTTGTTGCTGTAAATGAGGATGTTTCAGCTGTTGGTGAAAAAGAGACTGAAACCGTTGTTTCATTCAGTATTGCAGATGTCCTTTCTCTAGGTGTGGGTGTGGTGGATGAAGAAGTAGACGATGTGGTAACATATTCTGTTGTTGGAGCAGATGAAGCTAATGTAGCTTTGGTTGTTGGCATTCTAGATGTAGTAAATTCTGATTTTGTAGTTGTGGTATCTTCAGCTCTGTTTGGCAAAGTGATTGGCTCTGTTGTTTGGTTTATTATTGCAGATGTCCTTTCTACGTGTGTTAGTGTGGTTGATGCTGCAGTAGTTGGTGTGACAACATTTTCCACTGTTGGTACAGATGAAGCTAATGTAGCTGTGGTTGTTTGTGTATGGGGTGTGGTAATCTTTGTTGTTGCTGTAAATGATGACGTTACAGCTGTTGGTAAAGAAGTGACTGCAACAGTTGTTTCATTCACTGTCACAGTTGTTCTTTCTGTAGGTTTAAGAGTGGTTGATGAAGGAGTAGATGATGTGGTAACATATTCTGTTGTTGAAGCAGATGAAGCTAATGTAGATGTGCTTGGTGGTGTGCTAGATGTAGTAAATTCTGATGTTGTAGTTGTGGTATCTTCAGCTTTGTTTGGTGAAGTGACTATTCCTGTTGTTTGTTCAAATCTTGCAGATGTCCTTTCTATGGGTGTTAATGTGGTTGATGCAACAGTGGTAATACTTTCTTTTGTTGGGGCAGATGACACTAATGTAGATGTGCCTGTAAGTGTTTTAGATGTGGTAATCTTTGTTGTTGCTGTAAATAATGACGTTTCAGCTGTTGGTAAAGAAGTGACTGCAACAGTTGTTTCATCCAATATTGCAGCTGTTCTTTCTGTAGGTTTAAGAGTGGTTGATGAAGCAGTAGACGATGTGGTAACATATTCTGTTGTTACAGCAGATGAAGCCAATGTAGCTGTGGTTGTTGGTGTGGTAGATGTAGTAAATTGTGATGTTATAGTTGTGGTATCTTCAGCTTTGTTTGGCGAAGTGACTATTCCTGTTGTTTGTTCAAATAGTCCAGATGTCCTATCTATAGGTGTTATTTTTGTTGATGCAACAGTGGTAATACTTTCTTTTGTTGGGGCAGATGACACTAATGTAGCTGTGCTTGAAAGTGTTTTAGATGGGGTAATCTTTGTTGTTGCTGTAAATGAGGATGTTTCAGCTGTTGGTGAAGAAGTGACTGCAACAGTTGTTTCATTCACTATTAGGGTTGTTCTTTCTGTAGGTTTAAGAGTGGTTGATGAAGCAGTAGACGATGTGGTAACATAAGATGTTGTTATAGCAGAGGAAGCCAATGTAGCTGTGCTTGGTGCTGTGCTAGATGTAGTAAACTCTGATGTAGTTGTGGTATCTTCAGCTCTGTCTGGTGAAGTGACTGCCTCTGTTGTTTGGTTTATTATTGCAGATGTCCCATGTATAGGTGTTAATGTGGTTGATGCAGGAGTAGCTGATGTGGCGACATTTTCTGTTGTTGGTATAAATGAAGTTAATGTGGCCGTGTTTGTTGGTGTATTAAGTGTGGTAATCTTTGTTGTTGCTGGATATGTGGAAGTTTTACCTGTCGATGAGGAAGTTAGGGTAACAGTTGTTTCTTTCAGTATTTCACTTGTTCTTTGTGTAGGTTGAATAGTGGCTGTTGTTGGAGCAGATGAAGCTAATGTAGCGGTGCTTGATGGTTTAGATGTAATAAACTCTGACGTTTCTGTTGTAGTACCTTCAGCTCTGCTTGGCGAAGTGATTGCTTCTGTTGTTTGGGTTGTTATTGCAGATGTCCTTTCTATAGGTGTTAGTGTGATTGAGGGAGCAGTAGTTGATGTGACAACATTTTCCATTGTTGATACAGATGAAGCCAATGTAGCTGTGGTTATTTGTGTGTTCGGTGTGGTAATCTTTGTTACTGTTAATGCGGACGTTTCAGCTGTTGGTAAAGAAGTGACTGCAACAGTTGTTTCATTCACATTTAGGGTTGTTCTTTCTGTAGGTTTAAGAGTGGTTGATGAAGCAGTAGACGATGTGGTAACATAAGATGTTGTTATAGCAGAGGAAGCCAATGTAGCTGTGCTTGGTGCTGTGCTAGATGTAGTAAACTCTGATGTAGTTGTGGTATCTTCAGCTTTGTCTGGTGAAGTGACTGCCTCTGTTGTTTGGTTTATTATTGCAGATGTCCCATGTATAGGTGTTAATGTGGTTGATGCAAGAGTAGCTGATGTGGCGACATTTTCTGTTGTTGGTGCAGATGAAGTTAATGTGGCCGTGTTTGTTGGTGTATTAAGTGTGGTAATCTTTGTTGTTGCTGGATATGTGGACGTTTTACCTGTCGATGAGGAAGTTAGGGTAACAGTTGTTTCTTTCAGTATTTCACTTGTTCTTTGTGTAGGTTGAATAGTGGCTGTTGTTGGAGCAGATGAAGCTAATGTAGCGGTGCTTGTTGGTTTAGATGTAATAAACTCTGACGTTTCTGTTGTAGTACCTTCAGCTCTGCTTGGCGAAGTGATTGCTTCTGTTGTTTGGGTTGTTATTGCAGATGTCCTTTCTATAGGTGTTAGTGTGACTGAGGGAGCAGTAGTTGATGTGGCAACATTTTCCATTGTTGATACTGATGAAGCCAATGTAGCTGTGGTTGTTTGTGTGTTCAGTGTGGTAATCTTTGTTGCTGTAAATGCGGACGTTTCAGCTGTTGATAAAGAAGTGACTGCAACAGTTAGGGTTGTTCTTTCTGTAGGTCTAAGTGTGGTTGATGAAGCAGTAGATGAAGTGGTAACATAAGCTGTTGGGGCAGATGAAGCTAAAGTAGCTGGCATGGTTGGTGTGGTAGATGTAGTAACCTCTGATGTTGTAGTTATGGTATCTTCAGTTCTGTTTGGAGAAGTGGCTACAACAGTTGTTTGGGTCAACATCGGAGATGCTCTTTCTATAGGTGTTTGTGTTGTTGATGCTGCAGTAGTTGATGTGGGAAAATTTTCCATTGTTGGAGCAGATGAAGTTAATGTAGCAGTCGTTGTTGATGTATTAGGTGTGGTAATCTTTGTTGTTGCTGGATATGTGAAAGTTTCAGCTGTCAATGAAGAAGTGACTGCAATAGTTGTTTCATTCAATATTACAGTAGTCTTTTCTGTGGGTTCAAGAGTGGTTGGTGAAGAAGTAGGTGATGTGGTAACATATTCTGTTGTTGGAGCAGATGAAGTAAATGTAGCAGTGCTTTTTTGGTCAAATGTTGCTGATGTTCTTGCAGATGTTTGAGTGGTTAATTCAGCAATAGTTGATGTCGCAATATCTTTTACCGTTTGTACAGATGAAGCTAATGTTGTTGTTCTTTCTATAGATTTAAGTGTGGTTGATGAAGCAGTAGATGAAGCAGTATTATAAGCTGTTGTTGGAGCAGATGAAGCGGCTGTTGTTGGTGTATTTGATGTAGTAACCTCTAAAGTTGTAGTTGTGGTATCTTCTGCTCTGTTTGGAGAACTGGCTAAAGCAGTTGTTTGGGTAAATATTGTAGGTGTCCTTTCTAAAGATGTTTGTGTGGTTGATGAAACAGTGGTTGATGTGGAAGCATCTTCTGTTGTAGGAGCGGATGCAGCTAATGCAGTTGTGCTCTTCTGTGTATAGGATGTAGTAAACTCTGATGTTGTAGCTGTGGTATCTTTGACATTGTTTGGTGTAGTGAATAAAACTGTTGTTTGGGGAAATGTTGCCTTGTCTTGTAATGTTGTTAAAGGTAAATTAGAAGTCATAATGTGTGTTGTCTCTGCTGGGGTCGGTGTGGTTGAAGATATAATAACTAAAGAAAAAAAACGGTTAAAAATTAGTTTGACACATATTGCCCAGAATATTTCAACAGTATTAAAAATGATATCTTTCTTACATTCATCCTCCACAACAATAGAGTCATTGGTAATGTTGAATGCTGTTATATTTGATGCTGCATTCATTAGAACTTGAGTGACATCTGTGTTGTTTGGAACAGATGTTGAAGCAAAACCCACTTCCATGGTGTTGACAATCGATCCCTTTCTGCAAAAGCAATACAAATAAAGTTATGAGCAAGAGTCATTGAAAATTGAAAACTCAAGTTTTATTTCAGAGGAAAAATAAAGAGAATTAAAATACCTGAATAATTTCACTGTTAAGTAGATGAATGAGTCGAAGGCCCGTCTAAGGAATGGCTCAAGCTGTAGAAAGAACACATCTTGTAATTTTTCATGTATTAAAAAGACTTGAGTTTTTGATTGATTGGCTTTGATTATATTGTCCCCACATTTCTGTTATTCTATTAGTTCAACCCATTTAAACTTTTCATTTCAAATCTATTTCTTTTAGTTATGTGACATGTATCCTTTAAACCTTCTTCAAAGCGTTTGACTTCTAAATATATAAATCTAATGGATTATCTTTTTAGTAAGCTGTTTTTGTTTATTGAGGAGACAACATGTCTCAACATGTCAACTTGTGTTTTATTCCTTAATTCAGTTAGCGTACATGTGCATAAAAAGTGTTTAGAAAAAAATATGTCCCTTTTGATGAAGTGATATTATTAGAAGAAATTTGAGAAATGAAGTGAATCTTCAAAAGAACTTCTAACTTGTATGTTGTACAAGTAAAAAACATGAAGGTATTAGCGAAAGTAAACTTTTACATTAAAAGAGGATGTTTATCTTGCTACCAGGTAAAAAAATATGTATTTACTTTTTGATTAAAAGGGAACACTACATATAAACATGACATTTTCTTGAAAAAAATCTGTTTTCGCTGATTTTTCTAAAAAATATTGTTCTTGTTTCCATTAATATCTTTTGACAGCTCGGCATAACTTTATCCAACATTTGCTTGATCACAAGTAGCATTTCAAACGAAATGTATTCATAGTTAAATGTTCGTGCAGTAAAAAAAATGCTGTAATCCTTTTAAAAAGATAAGAAATTAAGGAAATCTTTTAAAGAACTTGTAACTTGTATGTTGTACAATTAAAAACATGAAGGTGTTATTGAAAGGTACCTTTTAGATTGCAAGATAATGTTTATCTTGCTATCAGGTGAAAAAAAAAATTGTATTTACTTTTTTACTTAGGAGTTTTTACTTTCTTAAAAAAATGTTTTTGCTGTCATTTTTTCCAAAATGTTCTTGTTTGCGTTAATATCTTTTGACAGCTTGACATAACTTTATCCAATATTTTCTTGTTTACAAGTAGCATTTCCAAAGAAATGTATTCATAGTTAAACATATGTAGTAGTTCACTTTCGGCTTATCCCTTTCGGGGTCGCCACAGCGTAACAGCACCCACTGTTTTCGCATCAGTGATTTTACGCCGGATGCCCTTCCTGACACAACCCTGTACTTGAGGGGCACGGAGACCCAGTTAGGCAGCAGCATCAAGGGTCTTGCCTAAAGACCCAATCTGGGTGGGAATCAGTGGACGACCCTGGGAATTGAACCCAGGGCTCCTGCGTGCCAGCCTTTCACCTAGCCCACCTAGCCACCCAGCCGCTCATAGTTAAATATAAGTGCAGTGAAAGAATTGCTGTAATCGTTTAAAAAATAAGAACATAGAAACTTACTGTGATTTTGATCAGATAGGCCCGATCTTTAAAGGCTTTTGATGATGGATCCAGCAAATCATCTGTGAATGTCTCTCCATCAGATCTGAAGGTGATTCTTTTTCTCTTTATATTCACTGCTTTTGTAGAAGTTGTTGTTGCTGATGTGGCAGTGGAGGTCAACAGAGTTGTTGATGCAGGGGTTGTTGGTAATGGTGCAGGGTTTGTCAAAGATGTCACAACAGTGGTTGTTGGATGCTGAGCTCCGGTTGTGAAACTAGATGTAGTTTTTGTTGCTTCAGTTGTTAGTTTTGTTGTGCTTCCACGAGATGTTGTTGTAATAAAGGTGGACTTAACTGTTACTGGTGGAGTGACGACAGCTGTTGTTTGGTCAAATACTGTAGGTGTTGTGTCCAAAGGTTTAAATGTTGTTGATGCAGCTGCAGTGGATGTTTTTGCCTGTTGAAATGTAGTTGATGTAGGGGTGCTCAAGGTTGCAACATGTTCTGTTGTTGATGAATGTAGTGTAGCTTTCCTTGATGATTCATAGGGTGTTGTTGTCACTGATGTCGCTGTATTTGAAGTAGCTGTTGCTGAAGTGTCTGCAGCTGTGGTTTGGTCAAATGAATTGGTTTTTGTTTGTGTTGGTCTGAAAGTGGTTGATGCAGTAGTTGTTGATGTGGTACCAACTTCTGCTTTTGGAGTAGATAATGCAGATGAAGCTGTTCTTGATGTATAAATTGTGGTAATGTCTGATGTTACTGTAGTTGGAGTGTCTTCAGCTGTTGTTGCGGAACTGATTACAAGTTTTGATGTTTCTACAGGTTCAAATGTGGTTGATGCAGCAGCAGTTGATGTGGGAAGATTTTCTGTTGTTGTGATGAATGATTCCAACAAAGCTGTACCTGGTTGTGTAGTTGGTGTGGTAACCTCTGTTGTTACTGTAGTTGAGGAATCTTCAGCTGTTGTTTTAGAGGTGTCTCCAAGTGTCGATTGGCCAAATACATCCGTTGTTGTTTCTACAGGCTGAAATGTAGTTGATACAGCAGTGGTTGATTTAACAACATCTTTTGTTGTAGCGGATGTTGCTAATTCAGCTGTGCTTGTTGGTATATTAGTTGTGGGAAACTTTGATGTGCCAATAGTTGTAGGAGCTTCAGCTGTTGTTGGGGAACTTGCTGAAACCGTTGTTTGGTCAGATACTGTAGTCTTTGTCTCTAAAGGTTCAAATGCGGTTGATGTGGCAGCGGTTGTTGGTGATGCGATTAAATTTGTCGTTTGGTCAAATGTTTTAGTTGTTGTCTGATCAAATGTGTCAGTTGTTGTCACTACAGGTTTAGAAGTGGTTGATACAACAGTGGTTGAAGAAGCAACATCTTCTTTTGTTGTAGTGGATGTTGCTAACTTAGCTGTGCTTGTTGGCACATTAGTTGTGGTAAGCTTTGATGTACCCACAATTGATGTGGTTTCAGCTGTTGATGTGGTTTCAACTGTTGTTGGATAAGTGACTACTACTGTGGTTTGGTCGAATACTGCAGATGTTGTTTCCAAAGGTTTAAATGTTGTTGATGCAGCTGCAGTTGATGTTGCAACATTTTCTGTTGTCCTGGATGACTCCAACAGAGCTGTACTTGTTGGGGTATTTGGTGTGGTAATCTCTGACGTGTCTGTAGTGAAGGTTGTTTCAGTTGTTGGAGAAGTGACCACAAGTGTTGTTTGGTCCAATACTGCTGTTGATATTGCTATTGGTTTAAATGTAGTTGATGGATAAGTGCTTGATGTTGCAACATTTTCTGTGGATAGACCAGTTGAAACTATATTTACAGTAGTTTTAGGTTCATTAGGTGTGGTCATCTCTGTTGTTGCTATAGTTGATGTAGCTTCAGCTGTTGTTGGAGAAGTGACCATCACTGTTGTTGAGTCAAATATTGTAGTTGTTGTTTCCAAATGTTCAAATCTGGTTGATGCAGCAGGAGTTGATGTGGCAACATTTTCTGTTGTTTTCGTGGTTGATCCCAACATAGCTGTGCCTATTGGTGTGTTAAGTGTAGCAATCTCTGTTGTTACCGTTGTTGTAGACTCTTCAGCTGCTTTTGTAGAACTGACTCCAAGTGTTGATTGGCCAAAAGGTTTAGTTGTTATTTTGGAAGGCATAGGTGTAGTAGATGCAGCAATGGTTGACGTAAGAACATTTTCCTCTGATGTAGAAACTATGTCTAATTTAGCTGTGCTTGTTGATGTATAAGCTGAGGTCAACTTTGATGTTTCCCTAGTAAAAGTAGCTTCAGCTGTTGTTGGGGAACTTGCTGAAACCGTTGTTTGGTCAAATACTGTAGTCTTTGTCTCTAATGGTTCAAATGCGGTTGATGTGGCAGCAGTTGTTGGTGATGCGATTAAATTTGTTGTTTGGTCAAATGTTTTAGTTGTTGTCTGATCAAATGTTTCAGTTGTTGTCACTACAGGTTTAAAGGTGGTTGATACAACAGTGGTTGAAGAAGCAACATCTTCTTTTGTTGTAGTGGATGTTGCTAACTTAGCTGTGCTTGTTTGCATATTAGTTGTGGTAAGCTTTGATGTACCCACAGTTGATGTGGCTTCAGCTGTTGATGTGGTTTCAACTGTTGTTGGATAAGTGACTACTACTGTTGTTTGGTCGAATACTGCAGGTGTTGTTTCCAAAGGTTCAAATGTTGTTGATGCAGCTGCAGTTGATGTTGCAACATTTTCTGTTGTCCTGGATGACTCCAACAGAGCTGTACTTGTTGGGGTATTTGGTGTGGTAATCTCTGACGTGTCTGTAGTGAAGGTTGTTTCAGTTGTTGGAGAAGTGACCACAAGTGTTGTTTGGTCCAATACTGCTGTTGATATTGCTATTGGTTTAAATGTAGTTGATGGATAAGTGCTTGATGTTGCAACATTTTCTGTGGATAGACCAGTTGAAACTATATTTACAGTAGTCTTTGGTTCATTAGGCGTGGTCATCTCTGTTGTTGCTATAGTTGATGTAGCTTCAGCTGTTGTTGGAGAAGTGACCATCACTGTTGTTGAGTCAAATATTGTAGTTGTTGTTTCCAAATGTTCAAATCTGGTTGATGCAGCAGGAGTTGATGTGGCAACATTTTCTGTTGTTTTCGTGGTTGATCCCAACATAGCTGTGCCTATTGGTGTGTTAAGTGTAGCAATCTCTGTTGTTACCGTTGTTGTAGACTCTTCAGCTGCTTTTGTAGAACTGACTCCAAGTGTTGATGTAGCAACATACTCTGTTGTTGCAAGAACTGTACTTAATTTATCTGTGGCCTTTGGTGTCTTAGGTGTAGTAATTCTTAATGATCCTGAAGTTAAGATACTTTCAGCTGTTGCATGAGAAGTGACCTCTGCTGTTGTCTGGTCAAATATTGCAGGATTTGTTTTTACAGGTTCGGATGTGGTTGATGCAGTAATGATTGTCGTGCCAACATTTGCCGTTGTTGTAGTGGTTGACTCAAACCTAGTGGTGCTTGTTGGTGCAGGAGATGTGGTAATCTGTGATGTTTCTTGAGCAAAGGTAGCTTCAGCTGTGTTTGGGGAACTTACTACAACTGTTGTTTGGTCAAGTATTTCAGTTGATCTTTCTGAAGGTCTTGATGTGGTCAATGAATAAGTGGTTGTTGTTGCAATATTTTCAGTTGTTAGAGCAGATGATGGTAATATTCTTGTGCTTCTGGGTTTATAAGCTGTGGTCATCTCTGTAGTAGTTTCGTCTGTAGTTGGAGAAGGGACTACAACTGTTGTTTGGTCAAATATTGCAGATGTTGTTTCTACGGGTTCAAATGTGGTTGATGCAGGAGCAGTTGACGTGGCAACATTCTCTGTTGATGTTGTGGATGATCCCAATGTTGATGTGCTTGTAGATGCATTAAGTGTGGTAATCTTAGATATGCCCAAAGTAGCTTCTAGTGTTGTTGGAGAGGTCGATACACCTGATGTTTGTTCAAATGTAGTCTCGTCTTGTAATGTTGTTAAAGGTATGGTGGAAGGCACTATTCTTGTTGTGTCAGTTTGGGTTGATGCAGTAGACAACAAATCATCTAAAAAAAGAAGATCAGTTCACAAATGGAGCCATAAAGATTTTCACATTATTAGAAAATGTTTTAGTTTTCTTACTTTCATCAGTCACAGTGATGGAGTCATTGGTAATGTTGAATGCTGTTATATTTGATGGTGCATTCATTAGAACTTGAGCGACATCTGTGTTGTTTGGAACCGATGTTGAAGCAAAACCCACTTCCATGGTGTTGACAATCGATCCCTTTCTGCAAAAGCAATACAAATAAAGTTATGAGCAAGAGTCATTGAAAATTGAAAACTCAGGTTTTATTTCAGAGGAAAAATAAAGAGAATTAAAATACCTGAATAATTTCACTGTTAAGTAGATGAATGAGTCGAAGGCCCGTCTAAGGAATGGCTCAAGCTGTAGAAAGAACACATCTTGTAATTTTTCATGTATTAAAAAGACTTGAGTTTTTGATTGATTGGCTTTGATGAGATTGACCCCACATTTCTCTTATTCTATTAGTTCAACCCATTTAAACTTTTCATTTTAAATCTTTTTCTTTTAGTTATGTGACATGTATACTTTAAACCTTCTTCAAAGCGTTTGACTTCTAAATATATAAATCTAAGGGTTTATCTTTTTAGTAAGCTGTTTTTGTTTATTGAGGAGACAACATGTCTCAACATGTCAACTTGTGTTTTATTCCTTAATTCAGTTAGCGTACATGTGCATAAAAAGTTTTTAGAAGAAAATATGTCCCTTTTGATGAAGTGATATTACTAGAAGAAATTTGAGAAATGAAGTGAATCTTCTAAAGAACTTTTAACTTGTGTGCTGTACAACTAACAAACATGAAGGTATTAGCGAAAGTCAACTTTTAGATTACAAGAGGATGTATATCTTGCTATCAGGTAAAAATAATGTATTCACTTTTTTGTTAAAAAGGGAACACTACATATAAACATTATATTTTTATGAAAAAAAAGTTTTTGCTGTCATTTTTTTAACTGCTGTTTGCATTAATAACTTTTGACAGCTCAACATAACATTATTGCTACAATAGTAGTATATAGTCACTTCATTGCTATAAATGCTAACTATGAACATTTTCTTGTTCACAAGTAGCATTTCCAAAGAAATGTATTTGTAGTTAAATATATGTGCAGTAAAAAAATGCTGTAATCCTTTAAAAAATAAGAACATAGAAACTTACATTGATTTTGATCAGATTGGCCCGATCTTTAAAGGCTTTTGATGATGGATCCAGCAAATCATCTGTGAATGTCTCTCCATCAGATCTGAAGGTGATTCTTTTTCTCTTTATATTCACTGCTTTTGTAGAAGTTGTTGTTGCTGATGTGGCAGTGGAGGTCAACAGAGTTGTTGATGCAGGGGTTGTTGGTAATGGTGCAGGGTTTGTCAAAGATGTCACAACAGTGGTTGTTGGATGCTGACCTCCGGTTGTGAAACTAGATGTACTCTTTGTTGCTTCAGTTGTTACTTTTGTTGTGCTTCCACGAGATG
>NC_050529.1:13470590-13541329 GCF_002922805.2 Oryzias melastigma | reverse complement strand
GATGGGATTGTTGGTTCGTATGGTGTTGTGAGATCTGTTGGTACTGTAGTGGTGGTTGCTTTAGTCGTTGGAGAAGTGACTTCAATGGTCGTTTTTTCAAATATTGCGGTTGTTTCTAAAGCTTCAAAGGTCGATGTGGCAGCTGTGGTTGATGTGGCAACATCCTTTGTTATTGTAGCAGCTGAAGTCAATTTAGCTTTGCTTGTTGGTTCGTATGGCGTTGTTCCCTCTGTTGGTACGTTAGTGGAGGTTGCATCAACCGTTGGAGAATTGACTTCAAATGTCGTTTTTTCAAATATTGCGGTTGTTTCTAAAGCTTCAAAGGTCGTTGATGGCGCTGTGGTTGATTTTGCAACATCTTTTGTTGTTGGGGCAGTTGAAATCATTTTAGCAGTGCTTGTTGAATCGTACGGTGTGGTTTGTTCTTTTGGTATTGTAGTGAAGGTAGGTTCAGCTGTGGTTGGAGAAGTGACTTCAACTGTTGATTGGTCAAATATTGCAGTTGTCTTTACAGCTCCAACGGTGGTTGATGCAGCAGTGGTGTTTGTGGCACCATATTTATTTGTTGGAGCAATGGAAGTCAATATAGGTCTGCTTGTTGATTCGTATAGTGTAGTTTGCTGTTCTGGTACTGTGGTTGAGGTAGCTTTAGCTGCATTTGTCTTTTCAGCTTCAAAGGTGGTTGATGTAATGTTGATTGTTTTGGCAAAATCTTCTTTCGTTGGTGAAGGAGAAGCTGATGTGAGCCCGTTTGATTGTAGATAAGGTGTGGTTTTTTCTATAGGCAGAGTGGTAACGGTAGTTTTAATTGTGGATGGAGACCCATTTTCTGTTGTATTTATGCCCATTGTGGTTGTTGATGTACTTGGGTTTTCTAATGTGGTTAAAGCCCCAGCAGTTGCAATACCCGTTTGCTTTGTTATTGAAGCCAATGTAGCTATAGGTGTAGAAGTTATGGTATGTTCTTGTGTTACTGAGCTCGATATGGCTTTAGGGGTTGTTGAAGAAATCACTTGTGTTGTTGTTTTGTCAAATGCAGCAGTTGCTGATGTGGTTGTTGTTGTTTTAACATTTTCAATTGTTGGTACAGATAAAGGTGATGAAGGTGTGTTTGTAGCTTTCTGAGGTGTATTAACTTCTGGTGTTCCTACAGTTTGAGATGTTTCAATGGTTCTTAAAGAAGTGACTTGGACAGTGGATGTATTTGGAGGCAGAGGTAAAAGTGTCACTGGTGTAGTTGCTAGTGTGTCAGCTTGGGTAGTTGTTAATGAAAGAATAGCTAAAAACAAAACAAAAAAGATTATTTTAGCAAACTGAGTTGTAAAGATGTTCTTATCATTACAAATGTTTCTTTTTTCTTACTTTCATCAAGCACAGTGATGGAGTTTTTGTCAATGGTGAATTCTGTGATGTTTGATCCTGCATTAATCAAGACATCAGCAACATCTGTGTTGTTTTCACTTGATGTTGAGCTAAATGCAAGCTCAATGTTGTTGACAATTGACCCCTTGCTGCAAAATGATAAATATTTTGTCATTCCCACAAAACATGAAAACTTAAAGATTAAAAGCTTCTTTAAAATAACAAAATAGGAGAAAATAATGAAAGAGGTTGGCGATACCTGAAGGAGATCACTGTCAGGTAGATGAATGAGGTAAATGCCTGTCTGAAGAACGGCTCAAGCTGTAGTAAGACAAAAGCATGTGATTATTTATGTGTTTAAAACAAAACAACTCACCTGATATATCTTGAACAGATTGAACTGATCCTAGTCAAACAACCTGACTAAAGTTTTTCAGTCAAGCTTTTGCGTCCTACACTTTTTTTGTTTAACTTTATCCCTTAGTATGCGTAAACTAATGAAATTTTCCAAAAATAGAATTTTTTTTTCTTGGAAAGGCCTGTAAGTTTTTACCATTTTAGTCATTTATGTTTCGGAGAAGATTACATTTTGAGTTAAGTTCTTATTTTCTGAGGCAGTGCTCATGTACGTTACAATTTTAAAATTAGATATACTGTGAAAAAAAGAAAAAGAAAAAAGAATGCTTCTTCTGATACGGTCAAGCTAAGCTAGCAGAATTAAAAACAATGTACTGGAGCATTTGGATGAATTTTTAAATATGTGCACTTAAACTCATAAACTTTACTACTTACCAATTTGAAAAAAAACTGAGGGATTTCAATGGGATGTAGATTAAGACAGGAAGCTTAATAAAAGTTTTATTGTTGTATGAAATAGAATTATTTCAAATACATAAGTGAGTTTTTTTCTCAAGAGAAATTCAGTTTAAAAAACATTTTTTGACAACATAGCTTTTTGACTCATTTTGTGGTTTAGATTATATATTTTTACACTAACGACTTCCTAGTTTTATTGTTTTTACAGTCAACTAGTATTATGTTCAGAATAAGGATAAAAGAAACTTACTGTAATTTTCATCAGATTAGCCCGCTTCTTAAAGGCTGTTGATGATGGATCTTCCAAATCAGTTATGAATGTCTCTCCATCAGATCTAAAGGAAACACTCTTTTTCTTTACAGTCACTGCTTTTGTGGAGGTTGTTGTTGCTAATTTGGTTGTGGTGGTCTCCAGTGTTGGTATTGCAGCATTTGTGGTTGTTGGGTTAGCTTCTGTCAAAGTTGCCCCAATGGTGTGTGTTGAACGTTGAGCCTCAGTTGTGGAGCTAGATTCAGCTGTTGCTGCTGTAGTTTGTTCAGTTGTGCTTCCTCGTAATGCTGATGTGACAAAGTTGGTTTTAGCATTTGTTGGAGAAGGGACTACTGTTGTTTTGTCAAATATTACAGTTGTTGACTCTACAGGGTTCAGTGTGGTTAATGGAACAGTGGTTGATATGGCATTATCTCTTGGTGTTGGAGCAGTTGAAGTCAATTCAGCTGTGCTTGTTTGTTCGGCAGGTGATGTGTGCTCTGTTGGTACTTTACTCGAGGTAGCTTTGCCTGTTGTTGAAGAAGTAATGTCAGCTGTTGTTTTTCCAAATATTGCAGTTGTCTCCACAGGTTCAAAAGTGGTTGTTTCTGCAGTGGATGATGTAGCAACATTTTTAGTTGTGGGAGCAGTTTGAGTCAGCTTAGTTCTGCTTGCTGGTTCATATCGTGTTGTTTGCCCTGTTGTTACTGCAGTGGAGATAGCTTCCACTGTTGGAGAAGTGACTTCAACTGATATATTAAATATTGCAGTTGTTTCTTCAATTTTAATTGTGGTTCCTTCAGCTGTGGTTGATGTGGCAACATCTTTTGTTGTTAAGGCAGTGGAAGTCAATTTAGCTGTGCTTGTTGGTTCATATGGTGTTGTTTGCTCTGTTGGTACTGTAGTGGTGGTTGCTTTAGTCGTTGGAGAAGTGACTTCAATGGTCGTTTTTTCAAACATTTTAGTTGTTTCTAAAGCTCCAAAGGTCGACGTGGCAGCTGTGGTTGATGTGGCAACATCCTTTGTTATTGTAGCAGCTGAAGTCAATTTAGCTTTGCTTGTTGGTTCGTATGGCGTTGTTCCCTCTGTTGGTACGTTAGTGGAGGTTGCATCAACCGTTGGAGAATTGACTTCAAATGTCGTTTTTTCAAATATTGCGGTTGTTTCTAAAGCTTCAAAGGTCGTTGATGGCGCTGTGGTTGATTTTGCAACATCTTTTGTTGTTGGGGCAGTTGAAATCAATTTAGCTGCACTTGTTGCTTCGTATGGTGTTGTTTGCTCTGTTGGTACTGTACTGAAAGTAGCTTTGCCTGTTGTTGAAGAACTTGCTTTAGCTGTTTTTTCAAAAATTGTAGTTGTTTCTACAGGTACAAGAACGGTTGTTTCAGCTGTGGTTGTTTTGGCAACACCAATTGTTGTTTGGGCAGTTGAAGTTATTTTAGATGGGATTGTTGGTTCGTATGGTGTTGTGAGATCTGTTGGTACTTTAGTGGAGGTGTCTTCAGTTGTTGGAGAAGTGACTTCAACGGTCGTTTTTTCAAATATTGCGGTTGTTTCTAAAGCTTCAAAGGTCGATGAGGGAGCTGTGGTTGCGGTGGCAACAGCTTTTGTTATTGTAGCAGCTGAAGTCAATTTAGCAGTGCTTGTTGAATCGTACGGTGTGGTTTGTTCTTTTGGTATTGTAGTGAAGGTAGCTTCAGCTGTGGTTGGAGAAGTGACTTCAACTGTTGATTGGTCAAATATTGCAGTTGTCTTTACAGCTTCAACCGTGGTTGATGCAGCAGTGGTGTTTGTGGCACCATATTTATTTGTTGGAGCAATGGAAGTCAATATAGGTCTGCTTGTTGATTCGTATAGTGTAGTTTGCTGTTCTGGTACTGTGGTTGAGGTAGCTTTAGCTGCATTTGTCTTTTCAGCTTCAAAGGTGGTTGATGTAATGTTGATTGTTTTGGCAAAATCTTCTTTCGTTGGTGAAGGAGAAGCTGATGTGAGCCCGTTTGATTGTAGATAAGGTGTGGTGTTTTCTATAGGCAGAGTGGTAACGGTAGTTTTAATTGTGGATGGAGACCTATTTTCTGTTGTATTTATGCCCATTGTGGTTGTTGATGTACTTGGGTTTTCTAATGTGGTTAAAGCCCCAGCAGTTGCAATACCCGTTTGCTTTGTTATTGAAGCCAATGTAGCTATAGGTGTAGAAGTTATGGTATGTTCTTGCGTTACTGAGCTCGATATGGCTTTAGGGGTTGTTGAAGAAATCACTTGTGTTGTTGTTTTGTCAAATGCAGCAGTTGCTGATGTGGTTGTTGTTGTTTTAACATTTTCAATTGTTGGTACAGATAAAGGTGATGAAGGTGTGTTTGTAGCTTTCTGAGGTGTATTAACTTCTGGTGTTCCTACAGTTTGAGATGTTTCAATGGTTCTTAAAGAAGTGACTTGGACAGTGGATGTATTTGGAGGCACAGGTAAAAGTGTCACTGGGGTAGTTGCTAGTGTGTCAGCTTGGGTAGTTGTTAATGAAAGAATAGCTAAAAACAAAACAAAAAAGATTATTTTAGCAAACTGAGTTGTAAAGATGTTCTTATCATTACAAATGTTTCTTTTTTCTTACTTTCATCAAGCACAGTGATGGAGTTTTTGTCAATGGTGAATTCTGTGATGTTTGATCCTGCATTAATCAAGACATCAGCAACATCTGTGTTGTTTTCACTTGATGTTGAGCTAAATGCAAGCTGAATGTTGTTGACAATTGACCCCTTGCTGCAAAATGATAAATATTTTGTCATTCCCACAAAACATGAAAACTTAAAGATTAAAAGCTTCTTTAAAATAACAAAATAGGAGAAAATAATGAAAGAGGTTGGCGATACCTGAAGGAGATCACTGTCAGGTAGATGAATGAGGTAAATGCCTGTCTGAAGAACGGCTCAAGCTGTAGTAAGACAAAAGCATGTGATTATTTATGTGTTTAAAACAAAACAACTCACCTGATATATCTTGAACAGATTGAACTGATCCTAGTCAAACAACCTGACTAGAGTTTTTCAGTCAAGCTTTTGCGTCCTACACTTTTTTGTTTAACTTTATCCCTTAGTATGCGTAAACTAATGAAATTTTCCAAAAACAGAATTTTTTTTTCTTGGAAAGGCCTGTAAGTTTTTACCATTTTAGTCATTTATGTTTCAGAGAAGATTACATTTTGAGTTAAGTTCTTATTTTCTGAGGCAGTGCTCATGTATGTTACAATTTTAAAATTAGATATACTGTGAAAAAAAGAATGCTTCTTCTGATTCGGTCAAGCTAAGCTAGCAGAATTAAAAACAATGTACTGGAGCATTTGGATGAATTTTTAAATATGTGCACTTAAACTCATAAACTTTACTACTTACCAATTTGAAAAAAAAAAACTCTGAAGGATTTCAATGGGATGTAGATTGAGACAGGAAGCTTAATAAAAGTTTTATTGTTGTATGAAATGGAATTATTTCAAATACATAAGTGAGTTTTTTTCTCAAGAGAAATTCAGTTTAAAAAACGTTTTTTGACAACATAGCTTTTTGACTCATTTTGTGGTTTAGATTATATATTTTTGCACTAACGACTTCCTAGTTTTATTGTTTTTACAGTCAACTAGTATTTTGTTCATAATAAGGATAAAAGAAACTTACTGTAATTTTCATCAGATTAGCCCGCTTCTTAAAGGCTGTTGATGATGGATCTTCCAAATCAGTTATGAATGTCTCTCCATCAGATCTAAAGGAAACACTCTTTTTCTTTACAGTCACTTCTTTTGTGGAGGTTGTTGTTGTTGTTGCTAATTTGGTTGTGGTGGTCCCCAGTGTTGGTATTGCAGCATTTGTGGTTGTTGGGTTAGCTTCTGTCAAAGTTGCCCCAATGGTGTGTGTTGAACGTTGAGCCTCAGTTGTGGAGCTAGATTCAGCTGTTGCTGCTGTAGTTTGTTCAGTTGTGCTTCCTCGTAATGCTGATGTGACAAAGTTGGTTTTAGCATTTGTTGGAGAAGGGACTACTGTTGTTTTGTCAAATATTACAGTTGTTGACTCTACAGGGTTCAGTGTGGTTAATGGAACAGTGGTTGATATGGCATTATCTCTTGGTGTTGGAGCAGTTGAAGTCAATTCAGCTGTGCTTGTTTGTTCGGCAGGTGATGTGTGCTCTGTTGGTACTTTACTCGAGGTAGCTTTGCCTGTTGTTGAAGAAGTAATGTCAGCTGTTGTTTTTCCAAATATTGCAGTTGTCTCCACAGGTTCAAAAGTGGTTGTTTCTGCAGTGGATGATGTAGCAACATTTTTAGTTGTGGGAGCAGTTTGAGTCAGCTTAGTTCTGCTTGTTGGTTCATATCGTGTTGTTTGCCCTGTTGCTACTGCAGTGGAGATAGATTCCACTGTTGGAGAAGTGACTTCAACTGATATATTAAATATTGCAGTTGTTTCTTCAATTTTAATTGTGGTTCCTTCAGCTGTGGTTGATGTGGCAACATCTTTTGTTGTTAAGGCAGTGGAAGTCAATTTAGCTGTGCTTGTTGGTTCATATGGTGTTGTTTGCTCTGTTGGTACTGTAGTGGTGGTTGCTTTAGTCGTTGGAGAAGTGACTTCAATGGTCGTTTTTTCAAACATTTTGGTTGTTTCTAAAGCTCCAAAGGTCGATGTGGCAGCTGTGGTTGATGTGGCAACATCCTTTGTTATTGTAGCAGCTGAAGTCAATTTAGCTTTGCTTGTTGGTTCGTATGGCGTTGTTCCCTCTGTTGGTACGTTAGTGGAGGTTGCATCAACCGTTGGAGAATTGACTTCAAATGTCGTTTTTTCAAATATTGCGGTTGTTTCTAAAGCTTCAAAGGTCGTTGATGGTGCTGTGGTTGATTTTGCAACATCTTTTGTTGTTGGGGCAGTTGAAATCAATTTAGCTGCACTTGTTGCTTCGTATGGTGTTGTTTGCTCTGTTGGTACTGTACTGAAAGTAGCTTTGCCTGTTGTTGAAGAACTTGCTTTAGCTGTTTTTTCAAAAATTGTAGTTGTTTCTACAGGTACAAGAACGGTTGTTTCAGCTGTGGTTGTTTTGGCAACACCAATTGTTGTTTGGGCAGTTGAAGTTATTTTAGATGGGATTGTTGGTTCGTATGGTGTTGTGAGATCTGTTGGTACTTTAGTGGAGGTGTCTTCAGTTGTTGGAGAAGTGACTTCAACGGTCGTTTTTTCAAATATTGCGGTTGTTTCTAAAGCTTCAAAGGTCGATGAGGGAGCTGTGGTTGCGGTGGCAACAGCTTTTGTTATTGTAGCAGCTGAAGTCAATTTAGCAGTGCTTGTTGAATCGTACGGTGTGGTTTGTTCTTTTGGTATTGTAGTGAAGGTAGCTTCAGCTGTGGTTGGAGAAGTGACTTCAACTGTTGATTGGTCAAATATTGCAGTTGTCTTTACAGCTTCAACGGTGGTTGATGCAGCAGTGGTGTTTGTGGCACCATATTTATTTGTTGGAGCAATGGAAGTCAATATAGGTCTGCTTGTTGATTCGTATAGTGTAGTTTGCTGTTCTGGTACTGTGGTTGAGGTAGCTTTAGCTGCATTTGTCTTTTCAGCTTCAAAGGTGGTTGATGTAATGTTGATTGTTTTGGCAAAATCTTCTTTCGTTGGTGAAGGAGAAGCTGATGTGAGCCCGTTTGATTGTAGATAAGGTGTGGTGTTTTCTATAGGCAGAGTGGTAACGGTAGTTTTAATTGTGGATGGAGACCTATTTTCTGTTGTATTTATGCCCATTGTGGTTGTTGATGTACTTGGGTTTTCTAATGTGGTTAAAGCCCCAGCAGTTGCAATACCCGTTTGCTTTGTTATTGAAGCCAATGTAGCTATAGGTGTAGAAGTTATGGTATGTTCTTGTGTTACTGAGCTCGATATGGCTTTAGGGGTTGTTGAAGAAATCACTTGTGTTGTTGTTTTGTCAAATGCAGCAGTTGCTGATGTGGTTGTTGTTGTTTTAACATTTTCAATTGTTGGTACAGATAAAGGTGATGAAGGTGTGTTTGTAGCTTTCTGAGGTGTATTAACTTCTGGTGTTCCTACAGTTTGAGATGTTTCAATGGTTCTTAAAGAAGTGACTTGGACAGTGGATGTATTTGGAGGCACAGGTAAAAGTGTCACTGGGGTAGTTGCTAGTGTGTCAGCTTGGGTAGTTGTTAATGAAAGAATAGCTAAAAACAAAACAAAAAAGATTATTTTAGCAAACTGAGTTGTAAAGATGTTCTTATCATTACAAATGTTTCTTTTTTCTTACTTTCATCAAGCACAGTGATGGAGTTTTTGTCAATGGTGAATTCTGTGATGTTTGATCCTGCATTAATCAAGACATCAGCAACATCTGTGTTGTTTTCACTTGATGTTGAGCTAAATGCAAGCTCAATGTTGTTGACAATTGACCCCTTGCTGCAAAATGATAAATATTTTGTCATTCCCACAAAACATGAAAACTTAAAGATTAAAAGCTTCTTTAAAATAACAAAATAGGAGAAAATAATGAAAGAGGTTGGCGATACCTGAAGGAGATCACTGTCAGGTAGATGAATGAGGTAAATGCCTGTCTGAAGAACGGCTCAAGCTGTAGTAAGACAAAAGCATGTGATTATTTATGTGTTTAAAACAAAACAACTCACCTGATATATCTTGAACAGATTGAACTGATCCTAGTCAAACAACCTGACTAAAGTTTTTCAGTCAAGCTTTTGCGTCCTACACTTTTTTTGTTTAACTTTATCCCTTAGTATGCGTAAACTAATGAAATTTTCCAAAAATAGAATTTTTTTTTCTTGGAAAGGCCTGTAAGTTTTTACCATTTTAGTCATTTATGTTTCGGAGAAGATTACATTTTGAGTTAAGTTCTTATTTTCTGAGGCAGTGCTCATGTACGTTACAATTTTAAAATTAGATATACTGTGAAAAAAAGAAAAAGAAAAAAGAATGCTTCTTCTGATACGGTCAAGCTAAGCTAGCAGAATTAAAAACAATGTACTGGAGCATTTGGATGAATTTTTAAATATGTGCACTTAAACTCATAAACTTTACTACTTACCAATTTGAAAAAAAACTGAGGGATTTCAATGGGATGTAGATTAAGACAGGAAGCTTAATAAAAGTTTTATTGTTGTATGAAATAGAATTATTTCAAATACATAAGTGAGTTTTTTTCTCAAGAGAAATTCAGTTTAAAAAACATTTTTTGACAACATAGCTTTTTGACTCATTTTGTGGTTTAGATTATATATTTTTACACTAACGACTTCCTAGTTTTATTGTTTTTACAGTCAACTAGTATTATGTTCAGAATAAGGATAAAAGAAACTTACTGTAATTTTCATCAGATTAGCCCGCTTCTTAAAGGCTGTTGATGATGGATCTTCCAAATCAGTTATGAATGTCTCTCCATCAGATCTAAAGGAAACACTCTTTTTCTTTACAGTCACTGCTTTTGTGGAGGTTGTTGTTGCTAATTTGGTTGTGGTGGTCTCCAGTGTTGGTATTGCAGCATTTGTGGTTGTTGGGTTAGCTTCTGTCAAAGTTGCCCCAATGGTGTGTGTTGAACGTTGAGCCTCAGTTGTGGAGCTAGATTCAGCTGTTGCTGCTGTAGTTTGTTCAGTTGTGCTTCCTCGTAATGCTGATGTGACAAAGTTGGTTTTAGCATTTGTTGGAGAAGGGACTACTGTTGTTTTGTCAAATATTACAGTTGTTGACTCTACAGGGTTCAGTGTGGTTAATGGAACAGTGGTTGATATGGCATTATCTCTTGGTGTTGGAGCAGTTGAAGTCAATTCAGCTGTGCTTGTTTGTTCGGCAGGTGATGTGTGCTCTGTTGGTACTTTACTCGAGGTAGCTTTGCCTGTTGTTGAAGAAGTAATGTCAGCTGTTGTTTTTCCAAATATTGCAGTTGTCTCCACAGGTTCAAAAGTGGTTGTTTCTGCAGTGGATGATGTAGCAACATTTTTAGTTGTGGGAGCAGTTTGAGTCAGCTTAGTTCTGCTTGCTGGTTCATATCGTGTTGTTTGCCCTGTTGTTACTGCAGTGGAGATAGCTTCCACTGTTGGAGAAGTGACTTCAACTGATATATTAAATATTGCAGTTGTTTCTTCAATTTTAATTGTGGTTCCTTCAGCTGTGGTTGATGTGGCAACATCTTTTGTTGTTAAGGCAGTGGAAGTCAATTTAGCTGTGCTTGTTGGTTCATATGGTGTTGTTTGCTCTGTTGGTACTGTAGTGGTGGTTGCTTTAGTCGTTGGAGAAGTGACTTCAATGGTCGTTTTTTCAAACATTTTGGTTGTTTCTAAAGCTCCAAAGGTCGATGTGGCAGCTGTGGTTGATGTGGCAACATCCTTTGTTATTGTAGCAGCTGAAGTCAATTTAGCTTTGCTTGTTGGTTCGTATGGCGTTGTTCCCTCTGTTGGTACGTTAGTGGAGGTTGCATCAACCGTTGGAGAATTGACTTCAAATGTCGTTTTTTCAAATATTGCGGTTGTTTCTAAAGCTTCAAAGGTCGTTGATGGTGCTGTGGTTGATTTTGCAACATTTTTTGTTGTTGGGGCAGTTGAAGTCAATTTAGCTGCACTTGTTGCTTCGTATGGTGTTGTTTGCTCTGTTGGTACTGTACTGAAAGTAGCTTTGCCTGTTGTTGAAGAACTAGCTTTAGCTGTTTTTTCAAAAATTGTAGTTGTTTCTACAGGTACAAGAACGGTTGTTTCAGCTGTGGTTGTTTTGGCAACACCAATTGTTGTTTGGGCAGTTGAAGTTATTTTAGATGGGATTGTTGGTTCGTATGGTGTTGTTAGATCTGTTGGTACTTTAGTGGAGGTGTCTTCAGTTGTTGGAGAAGTGACTTCAACTGTCGTTTTTTCAAATATTGCGGTTGTTTCTAAAGCTTCAAAGGTCGATGAGGGAGCTGTGGTTGCGGTGGCAACAGCTTTTGTTATTGTAGCAGCTGAAGTCAATTTAGCTGCACTTGTTGGTTCGTATGGCGTTGTTCCCTCTGTTGGTACTGTAGTGGTGGTTGCTTTAGTCGTTGGAGAAGTGACTTCAATGGTTGTTTTTTCAAATATTGCGGTTGTTTCTAAAGCTTCAAAGGTCGTTGATGGCGCTGTGGTTGATTTTGCAACATCTTTCGTTGTTGGGGCAGTTGAAATCAATTTAGCTGCACTTGTTGCTTCGNTGGCAGCTGTGGTTGATGTGGCAACATCCTTTGTTATTGTAGCAGCTAAAGTCAATTTAGCTGCACTTGTTGGTTCGTATGGCGTTGATCCCTCTGTTGGTACGTTAGTGGAGGTTGCATCAACCGTTGGAGAATTGACTTCAAATGTTGTTTTTTCAAATATTGCGGTTGTTTCTAAAGCTTCAAAGGTCGTTGATGGCGCTGTGGTTGATTTTGCAACATCTTTTGTTGTTGGGGCAGTTGAAATCAATTTAGCTGCACTTGTTGCTTCGTATGGTGTTGTTTGCTCTGTTGGTACTGTACTGAAAGTAGCTTTGCCTGTTGTTGAAGAACTAGCTTTAGCTGTTTTTTCAAAAATTGTTGTTGTTTCTACAGGTACAAGAACAGTTGTTTCAGCTGTGGTTGTTTTGGCAACACCAATTGTTGTTTGGGCAGTTGAAGTTATTTTAGATGGGATTGTTGGTTCGTATGGTGTTGTGAGATCTGTTGGTACTTTAGTGGGGGTGTCTTCAGTTGTTGGAGAAGAGACTTCAACGGTCGTTTTTTCAAATATTGCGGTTGTTTCTAAAGCTTCAAAGGTCGATGAGGGAGCTGTGGTTGCGGTGGCAACAGCTTTTGTTATTGTAGCAGCTGAAGTCAATTTAGCAGTACTTGTTGAATCGTACGGTGTGGTTTGTTCTTTTGGTATTGTAGTGAAGGTAGCTTCAGCTGTGGTTGGAGAAGTGACTTCAAATGTTGATTGGTCAAATATTGCAGTTGTCTTTACAGCTTCAACAGTGGTTGATGCAGCAGTGGTGTTTGTGGCACCATATTTATTTGTTGGAGCAATGGAAGTCAATATAGGTCTGCTTGTTGATTCGTATAGTGTAGTTTGCTGTTCTGGTACTGTGGTTGAGGTAGCTTTAGCTGTTGTTGCAGAAACGCCTACGACCGCTGTTTGGTCAGCTGTTGCAGTTGTCTTTTCAGCTTCAAAGGTGGTTGATTTAGTAGTGATTGTTTTGGCGAAATCTTCTTTCGTTGGTGAAGGAGAAGCTGATGTGAGCCCGTTTGATTGTAGATAAGGTGTGGTGTTTTCTACAGGCAATGTGGTTACTGTATTTTTAACTGTGGATGGAGACTTATTTTCTGTTGTATTTATGCCCATTGTGGTTGTTGATGTACTTGGGTTTTCTAACGTGGTTAAAGCCCCAGCAGTTTCAACACCAGTTTGCTTTGTTATTGAAGTCAGTGTAGTTATAGGTGTAGAGGTTATGGTATGTTCTTGTGTCGTCACTGTTGGTCCTGTTTCTGGCGATGATACCATAGCTGTGGTTGTTTGGAATACATTTGCTCCTGTGGGTGGAGGTGTTGCTTGAATTATTGTGGTAATATCAGACCCCTCTGTTTTTTCCGTTACAGATGTTGGAAATAATGTGAGGGTTGTAGAGGCAGTTGTTGGGTTTGTAGGGACATTTGTTGTTTTGGAGACGCTGGTCGTAAGAGGTCTAAACATCATTGTGGTGGGCTCTTCATTTTTTACAAGTGCAGATATTGTTTGTGTAGCCATGAATGTTGTTGGAGAAAAAGCATTTTTGGAACTACTTGTGGTGAGTGTATTATCAGCAGTTTTTGCTGTGTGCGGAGGTTTCCCTGTTGTTTGTTCATATGAGGATACTGTTTGTGAAGCAGTTGTTTTTGGTTGAGGTGTTGAATCAAGTGATACCAGTGTAGTTGGCATATCACCTGCTTGTGTGGTTACAAAAACAGGTCTCGTCATTGTGGTTCCGAGTGACCCCACATCTTTTGTGTTATGACCTACTGTTATTGTAGATGTTTTGGTGGGAACCATTGTCGATGTGATTTCTTGTCCAGTTGTGGTACTTGGTGGAAAAAAAGTATTTTTTGTTGATGTCACTGTCATTGTTGTTGATTCGGATTTCAAGTGGGGGATTACAGCAGTTGTTGGAGGTTCTACTTCTGGGTTGGTAGTGGCCTTGATAGATTCTGGTGTAGATGTGGTTGTTCTTAAATAAGTGTTTGTTGGAGCTCTGATGGTTTCTTGCTGACTGGGTGTCATTTCTGTGAATACAGCTGATGTTGGAGAGTGAGTGCTAGTTTCTGCAGGACCTCCTGATGTTTTTTCAGGGGTTGAACTATTTGTTGAAGCAGAAGCTGTTATGTCAAAAGCTGTTTTTGGCTCTTTGGCCTCAGAAGTAGTAGCTGCTGCATTTTTGAATGCATCTACTGTTGCTGGTTCAGTTTTTGAGTTTGTTGGAGAAACTAAAATGGTGGTTGGCATTGTTGGGACATTGGCGGGTGGATCGTTGGTGTTTGTTGCTTCATTTTGGACAGAAGTCTGAGTTGTGTTTCTTGAAGAAGTGCTGGTTGTTTCTAAATACGTTGAGTATGTAGATGTTGACAATGTAGATGCTGATTCAAATGATCTGACATTACCTGTAATTTCAGTCAGTTAATATATTGGTTTTATTATATTTTATGCAGTGTTGCCAGATGGAGTCACAGTTTTGTAGCACAAAAGTATTCTAAAAATCCGCAGATCCCATAAAAAATGTCCTAAAAAATTAATTGGTGACTAATTAGCTGTAATTATGGATCTCTTACCCCGCTCCCCTCTTTTTTTAAAAATCAAGAATCAAGATCAATAAAAAAGAACAGTAATGGGAAAATATTATTAGGTACTAGGGGTTGTAATGGAACTAACTGTATTATCATGAACAAAAGTGGTAATTGTTTTACAATTGTAGACAGTTTTATTACAAGTCCTCACTTTCCATTTATTGTGAAAATGTAATATGGACTTAAAATTGACTTTTCATGAATTTAAGTGAGTTAAGAAAATCTTCTTGCAAGACGTAGTAAAGAATTTTTTAAGAAAGGATTTTTAAAAACCTGTTCTTGTGAATATAATTTTAAAGTGCCTAAATAAAACATTAAAAGCTAAATCAAAAAACTTATCATTGTAGTTACCCCAAAAATTATTCCTAATTTTGTGCAACACTAGAATTATAAGTCTCCCAAAAACATATACATTCATGAGACATCTAAGGTTTCTTTAATAATATCACAAAAAGCACAGTTGTATTCCTCACCTTGTGTCTTTTTAGTGTAAGTTTATGTCAGATCAGAAAACCAAATTAACATTACAAAAGTTTGAAATACGTTACATGTGAAATGGAAAGTTAGGACTCCCAAGTGCACCTGTCCACTCACCCATTCCTCCTTCCCCTTTTTCCGCCAAGACCTTATTAGTCCAAACAGGTTAAATAACAGAACTCAGGGCCAATGAGCATCTCTTTCTAGAGAGAGTACATTAGCACATTGGTGGAACTCTAACTCATGCACGGCCCATCTCAGTCTGCTATAGTACTTTAATGAGGAAATAAAACCGCAGAATCAACCCATAACCGGCCCAAATTACACCTATCTACCCAAAGCCATTTGTTTCCCGCAAATTTAGAATAAAAAAACGCCAATCTGGCAACACTGATTATGTGCTCTTTTATTCTTATAGAGGAACTTACCTATTAGTAGTATTAGTAACAGTAGGATTTGTTCAAACCCCATTGTTGTTATTTCTCTTTCCTGCAACAGAAGGACAACAAAAATGTAAAACATGCAGATCTATACATTTTCAGTGCACCATTTTTTTTAAAAGGTATTTTGATTGATAAATTGCTTCAATGAAGACTTTTTGTTAGATGTCATTGAGATATCTAACATCTGGTGTTGGTGCTGTCATCATCCCAAGTTGTTTGACTTCAATAGAGATAGATTTTTTTTAACTGATTACCTACTGTTTAAACATACTAATTGGTTGAATTTCTCTATGTAATTTAGTGAAATACAGAATGTGTGCATTATTCCTAAAGCCCTAAAGAGTTGATGATTTCTGTTACATACCTTACAAAGTCACAAAGGTGTTTTAATTTAGCCATAATGCCAGTTATGCCCTGTTCGCATCGATTTTGGTAGCTCAGGTTCCAGGCCAAAGTCTATGTAAACGCATTTATATGCACATTTATACACACAGCTTCCGAGTTTAAAACTTCTCCGTACATGTCGCTGTGCCAGTTTTGCCCTGCACATATTTTATATAATTGGTTCCAAATACATCTGCTGCACCTCAGTAATTCTCTACCTTTTGGCTTTTATTGGAGTGATTTTGTAAAGCCGTTGGACCATTCTTCAATCTTGTTTTATTTTATTATATTTTTTTTTATTGTATTTTTCCTTGTAAGTATAGGAGGAAATTGTTGATTTTTCAGGCTTGGCAGTTTTGAATTTCGTTTCCTGAATTCTTTGCATATTTTATTTGACTTGCCTCCTTTAAAGTTTCTTTGTTCTCCTACTTCCTACTCATGAGTTAATTTATTATCATTTTTCAGTTCATTTAAGTATCTTTTCCATCAATTTATCTTATTTAAAATGGGTTGTTACATTTGAATACGTTCTGTTGGCTTGAATAAACTTTATTTTTCTTTAAACTTACATATCTCAGGAGAAAACACAATAGTTTTAGCAATTATTCATTTAATTGTATTCTATACAATGGGATTAAGTAGATCTTTTACCTTTTGTCTGCATAAGAAAATGAATAGCAATCAATTTAAACATAAATAACATAGCAATAAACAAGCAATTAAAACGTGTATGAAGGCATTTTACATCAGATCCTTTGCTAAACACTGCCCCCCTGTGGCAGAGAAAAACAAAACTGTCTTATGTAAAGTAGAACAGCAAACCTCACCACCCAGTATTTTTTTCCTCACTATTACTTTTATCCAATTTCTTCACAGCTTTTTAAATATGTTTTTATGTGGGACACAAACTATGTTTTCACATCATAAAACATTTTAGCAGTTATGAGTGGTGAGGTTCACCGCTGGTGAGGCACTGACGCCATCAGATTTACAAACATATGTGCCCTAAAGTGTAACTTATTCACTATTTGATTGTTAATGAATATTTATTTTCAACATTTTTCTTCAGTTTACAAAGCAGCATAAAAAAAATCACCTATGCTGTGTTTATTAATTTACTTTTGCTTATAAAGTCTAGTTTCTTCTGAAGAAACAGATGAACAATCTGCAGAGGTCTTCCTATTCTTCTTCAGTGTTAAAAGTCTCTCTGTCTCAATGAAGATCACTGCCAATGATGTGTCTCCACAAATTCTTGAGTTTAAGGGTTTAAAAATGTAATCTTCCATCTAGAAAATTATGCTAAACACTTGACTTGCTACCATTAATTTTGTTATTCTTTAACTGCGGTATCACATACTCTGGCCTCACTAGCGCCCTCCGGCTTTCATTCATGCGTACTGCAGTTAGGCAGGCGTACTGTCTGCCTCATCTAGTGTATTTTTAAAACACAATTTTAGCGGATAAAAAGACTAATTGAGTCACAAATTGGCCCCAATGTAATCAGGCAGTTTGTTAGAAGTAGAAAAATTAAGGAATTAAAAATAAAGCGACTTTTATAATGATAGAAAGGCCGAAAAAGCAAATTTTTCCCCCCAAAGAAATGTTGAAACTCCACACATAAAAAAGTAATCATAGAATAGAATTTAAAAAGCAATATTGGATTGAAAAAGTATATTTATCTTATGTAATTTTTGGGGTTTTTAAGCTATATTTTGCAAGTGAGGCACAGCCTCACTTTCTTCCCCTGATTAAACACCACTGCACGAAATCAAGCAATTTTATCAATGGAATAAAAAAAAAAAAAAAAAAATTCATTAATAAAATAAATCAAATATTACAGCAGATACAACGGCTGCATATTTACACCTCAATTTCCTTGTTTGAAATACTGCAACATACTCGGCCAGATCTTCCACTTCTACATGAACTTGCACTACTTGTCCTACTGCCTTAGGCTAACGCTTGAAAGAACACAGTTTTTTTTTTCCAAATATGTACTTTTTTCTCAGCTGCCCCATCCAATATGCACGCAAAAGGTGACCTGAAATGTGTACGTGCACAGAAAAGCACCTGCATGAAAACAAATGTATCTATGGAGTGTCAAAATAAGAGCTTTTGCGTAGAAAAAAAAGGATTTTTCAAATATTAGTGACTCTTCTGTATAGTTTTTGGTGAAGTAGGATATTTAAATCTTATATTTCACACAGAATATGCTTAGAAGTAAAATATATAAAAAAAAAAAAATTATGAAACGTTTACCATAAAAGCTATTCAGATAAAAAACAATTGGGTTTTAAAGCATACAACATTTATCACTACAATTAGTTTTTATCGTTTACATAAACATGATGTAAATATACTCAGAACAACAAATGTGCTTAAGAAAATATGTAATTTATTACAATTCAGTTAAATTTAAACACTCATACATTTCTAAATTTACTATCTTGGAATAGAAGATGGGACAGACATGCTGAATAATCCCTTCACTCCCTCCAGTGATTAAGACTATTACCTAGCAAAAAACTCAGTTTACATGTTTTTTTACTGCAGCAAAATTAAACTTTATTGCTTATATTGCTATTTTTGGAATGTAGTTAAGAGCTTTCAATGACATAGTTTGAGCTGACATGCACAAAATGCTTTGTAGCAGGCGGCATTCTCCAGCATCGGTTGTTGTAATGTAGCCTATTTAACAAAACGTGCTATTATACGAGCCTATTAAGGATTAGTAATTGTTTTGAAAAGGAGAAGCCAAGTTGTAAATAACTTCAGGTTAGAAAAAAAAATCTGATTCCTTTTAAAAACAAAAAGGAAAATTTAAGGGGTAAAAAATGCAAATAAAAAAATGTTATTTAGTTAAAGCTTGTATCTTAAAGTATAAAATCTCATTAAAATTGCATGCACCCTTATTAATATTTGAACATAAAAACAACTTAATCTAAATATTCTCATTTTATTTGTTGATTACTCTTTAAATTTCTCTTATTTTGAAAATATTTTGAAAAAAAAATTCTGAGAAGCCATTTAAACATTTGTATTTAGTTTTCTCTTAGAAATGAAATTGTGCTTTACTGTCTAAAATATGTCAAAACTACATGTAATTTAGGAATATAACATTTAAAAAATAAGAACACTTACTTCCATATGAGCTGCAGATTCTGCAAAAGTCTTCAAAACCTGCCTAAATCATAAGTCACTTAAAATCTCACTGAGCTCTTGTTCGTGCAAAACACTGATGAGATCTACCTCTTTGCGTCTTCCTATGCACCTGATATTTGTTTGCAAATTTGAAAAATATTAGGTGTGCCGTGAATTTCTTTTGAAACTGATGCCGTTCGTGAGAACAGGGGGAGGGAGACAGTGAGTAATTAGAAATTAAGTAAGCTTTATGCTTAGGGCAATGACGTTTTCCACAGTGCTATTTTTCTTCATTCCACTCATAAGAACAACATATTTTTTCTTGATCTCTTGACAGATGAAGGTTTAATAGTTGTTTTCTTTTAGTGAACTGTTTTCGCTAAATGCCATCAGCTAAAATACTATTATGGAGTATTAGGGCCATAAAAAAAGGAATATCACAAGATTTAATCACGAGATTTAAAGTTGAAGTGCATATACAGTCCAGCATTGGACGTCACTATGCCTGACTAAACTCAATTTGGTCAAAGCACCTTGGATTTCCACAGGTAAGCTGAATGTTTATAACGTTACAAATGTTTGGAAGCTCCTTTGTTTGATTTATGGTTTATTTATGTTTTATTCATTGATGGTTGGCTTACAGGATCCCTGCAGTTCCTGTTGATGAAGCCGTCAATATCCCTTCAGCTGTCTACTTCCAATCATTTCTTTCTCTGGGAAAGACAAGATGTCCTCCAATTTTATTTGAGGCTTTTGTATGTGGAAACCCAGTTCTCAGCATTTTCAACATTCTTGTGCTAACGTTACAGACTGTTTTCATTCCTCTTTGCTGTTTTGTGTTGAAACGGGAAATCCCATTTGGAGGAGGGGAAGTACGTAACCCAATTTTTGTTCCCCTTTGGTGTTCTTGTGAATGAAAAGAAAATCCTGCAAATGTGTCTCTCAGAGCTCCCTCTTTTGCATATGAAACTCCGCATTACCGACCTGAAAGACGGCTACACTAATAGTGATTTAATTTTGAGTCGCCAAAAGGTTCCAAATTTCTTTTTTTTTTTTTAAACCTATTTCTAAATAAAGCTTGACAAGATGCTCCACATCTTTCATCCACAGGCACAGTTCAGATAAACATAACACTATGGTGTTTTTTCTCATTAATTTATTACTTTTTCTCGAAAAATTTATTCTTTTTTAAGTAATGATTTTATGAGAAAAAAGTCATACATTTAGCCTGTGATTTTTGAAGTCCTAAATATACAACTTTATTTTTGCAATTTAACAGTTACAACTTTTTCTTGTAAATTTATGAGATTTAAAATTGCAAAAAAAAAAAAATAATAAATAATAATAAATTATTTGTAAAATGGCCCTAATAGTTCCCAAAAAACTAACAATAATATTTAGGATGTTTTTTTATTTATTTATTTATTTTTTTTACAAAAAACTTGATCCTTTGAGGACGTTTTCTTCTATGACACAATATTAGGGTCAGTATATTTCAAATATTTAAAAGCCAAAGTAGATTTTTTTATTCTTAAAAGTCCTTGAAAAATGTATCCAGTCTCTTTAGACTAGACATGTGCTTGTTAAAAGAAAGAAAATAAAAACAAGACACACTTCAAATCAATTTATTTTTGTTAGCAGGCTATTTAATTTTACAGTTCCACATTTTGAGTTACTTGTGCCAAAAATCTCTTTTTTTTAAATAGGGAAACATGTAACATAAAAGTTTTTTCATCTTTAACTATGACATTGTAGATATTCTAGAATTCCATCCTCGGTGACACACGGAACAAGTAGCCCAACCACTAAGCAGGAAACTAAATCTTTCAACTCATGGCTTACTTTAACAATGCTTATCATTCCAATCATTTATACATGTATTTTTCTTCATTGGTAAAGAAATTTACATTTCAATATGCATGTGTAAAAGACAGCTTAACTAAGAAAAACACACTTCACGAATAAGCTCAAATGTTTTAAAAATGTAAAAACAACAGAATTGGAAAGTTGAGGGTGCAGCACTACAGTTGTGTTTGCTTTGTGGTGGTTTATTTCAGAATTGTCTACAAGCTGAACAGCATTACTAAGGTGCATAATTCTCCTTAACACAAACCCACAAAGGGTGTGATTGATGGCGTGATCATGAGTTGGATGTTCACGTAAGATGGTGACTGTGTGAAGCTGAAAATCAGAAAAAAAGACTTATTTTTCAATAAACATACTACAAGCAAACAAAACTACAACGATGCAGAAATAAATATTACTGTCAGCTTTATTTTATTTCTACATCTACTTTTAACTAAGTGTCTTTACCTGCATTTTAATAATGACAGATCACAGGAATTCTTTCATATCACAAACAAATAAGTTCAAAGGATTTGACGGTGCCACTGCACAGCGACCTAAATGCAAGTTTTTCTGCATATTCAGCAGGTGGCCCCCATGCTGGCACTGCACGATGGCCGGGGAAGTTTAAAAAAGAAGTTTTACAACAGGACAATTAGTCTCTAAAAGTTGACATCGGTCAGTGGCCCAACGTGCACATTTTCATTTTGAGGTCATGCAGCGGCAGTCCAGTGATGGGCTACCGGGCGGCTGGTGGCACTTGATATGAACGGCTTCTATCCAAAAACATTTGGACATCATCTAATCCAAACTACTGCTGGGTAGTGATTTGTCTGCAACCCCGCCACCTCTCTGGCGGCCCAGCTATCACCCGATTTCATAATGTCATCCCTGCCTGACAGCTGCCTGACTCCCACTTTCTAAATTCATAACCACACAAAAAACCAGGCAGCCACATGAAATCTTAAATATTCTGCCATTGCCTCCCCATTGCGTGGTGGCAGTTGTATTTGTGACCGTACAATTAGGTTTTGGATTGATGACGTCCTGCATGCTGGTGGGATAAGCTCGAATCACAGATGAATAAACTCCAGAGCCTAGACGCAGGCCAGTTCATGACAAAGCTTTGGTCCAGGGGGTGGACAGGGTGGAGAAGAGCTGGCAAAGCCATCTAGAATGTAGAGAGATAAATGCCCATGATTTTAAAGGCAACTACATGATTGTGATTGGCTTAAAAGAAAAGTCAGGGAATGTAGATATTGGTTTAGAAAGTCCAGGCTAACTTTTCCAACCAACCTGCCGTTGAAGCTCCTTATTGGCAAAACGCACTTGATCCAGATAATCAACTGTAGATGAGACAGGATTTCTGGAAAACCAACAGGAGGCGGGACCTCAAGGTCTGGAGTTTGACACCCCTGGTTTAGAATAAACTCTTAATTACTGAATGGTTTGCAGACTGAGTGATGTAAGAACCCAACTTACCCAGAAGCGAGGTCGGTCTTCCTCATTGAAACTGTGCCAAAGTTTCACGACAACAATACTCCTGAAACTGTTAAATGCACCGTAAATTTAGTCAATTAATCTTAGAAACTGATGAAGGATCAATCACCCTAAAGGTCGAACTAAGAAATCTTAGTATAGATGTAATTGGAATCATTCTCCAAAGAAACTCTATGGAGAACTCCAACCAGCAGATGGTGCAGTGACCTCTAAAAAGCAAGGTGAGACTATTAGAACTGAAGATTAATGAAATAAGAACTAACTTGGTGTGTTTTAGTCTTACTCTGAGCTGCTGAAACCGACGTGTCCAGGAGCAGGAGGAGGTGGGGTTCTTGTGGCTTTGTTCATTGCATATTTGAAGCAAAAGGCAAGAATTAAGGTTCCAGGTTGAACCTCTTTCCAGTTTTAAAGTCAACTGAGGTCCAGATGAGTTTATCAAACAACTTTCATTCTTTTTATTATTTTACTATCATCCTTATTTTATTTTTAAAGTCAAGACATTCCTGATTCACTTCTCAAATAAATGTTAAAACTTAAGAAGAAAGACAAAAACAAACATATCTTCAGATTAGAAAAAGATATGATATGCTAAAAAAAGGCTTTAATTTGAACTAATGTTTAACATATATTTTGTCTCAATAAACTTTAAGCAAAAGTTACAAAGATCTGTTGGCTTGCACAAGCATGCAAAATTCTTTTACTGTAAATTCACAACTAAAATCGTGATAATTTTCCTTAAGTTCAAAAGACAAACAGCAAAACAGGTTATGGAAACTTTCAGGGAAAATTTTTTAAATTTTGGTTGGTTTTATGTCAGATACAAGATACAAGATTACAAAAAAAAAAAAGACTTCAGTACAACTTCTTGTATATCTTTGTATTCTGCTATGAAACAAAATGCAGAGAATTGAGTGTAATTTAAAGAGAAAATCAAGAAATACATAATTGTGGGTTTATATGCTATTTAGTGTTCTATACTTGTCACATTTCTAAAAACTTAGCTTTTTTTGACAATTATTGACCTTCAAAACAAGTGATTTTTAAATATTGTTTTTCGAGAAAAGAGGTGATAACTAATCCAGGTAACTGAAGAGAGAAAAAAAAATGATTTAATAAAAAAATTTAAATACAAAAAATGTATTTTAGGTTGATCTTATTATTGTCCTTTTACAGATTTATTGTGAGATGTCTTATGTTAAGTCAGTTGTGTTTGAGGGGTAAATAATGGTCTTGGAAGTAGTTGGGTGGTCAAACAAAAGAGGTCTCACCACTGCAATCTTTGGGCGGTGTTGAAAAAAGACTGTGCTGTTACTTGAAGAAAAAGAAAGTGAGTCTGCTAGAAATCGTGTTGTAGAACTGAATGTAATGTTGAGGTTTGTTAAATTAAAATTTGGGTTGGTTAGTAAAGTGCCTTCAGATAAAGAAACATCTTTGTTTGTACCATTAAAAAATAGTTGTTCAATTGAGTTATTTTGAATAGAAGTAAAATCTGGAATCATATTTAGACCGGTTCCTTCACTTTTTACTGTGTTCTCTGTTCGATCAGCTGTTTCAGTGATAGCAACGAAGCTTGCAGATCCTGAACTTTTGGGATCTGTTGTCGATTTGGACTCTATGCTTGTTTTGCTGTTTTTCTCTGAGGCTGAGGTTCCTAAAGTAGTGGAAACATCCACCGTGGGCAACGATGCTGAATTCACAGATGTAAACATTACTAATGTACTATGTTCTTCGTTTTGTGATTTTGTTCCTGATGAGGCAGTTTGCATGGAAGTGTTTTCTGGCATTATAGTTTCTGCGCCTCCCTCACTTTTCCCTGTGGTCAATGTTGTATATCCAGTGTCTTTGGCTGGGTGGTTTGAGGTAACAGACACAGAAGGTGAACGTAAACTGACAGCTTGCTCAGTTCCGGAGGTTGTTGCTTTTCCAGTTGTGGATGAACTACGACTGGTTGTATTGGCTTTTGGATCTTCTTCTGTGTCTGCAGAAGCAAAGGAAGTTGATGATTTAGTTGTGCCATTTGAGTTCATTGCATTCATTTGGGAATCTGAGGCAGTTGTAGATGAACCAAGTGACAGATTTTCTGATTCGGTCCCTTGAGCAGAGTCTGTCCCTGAAGTTGTCATTAAATGGTGAGCAGTTTCAGTGATACCAACGGATCTCGGTGTGCTTGAAGTTTTGGGATCTGTTGTCCATTTGGACTCCATGCTTGTTTTGCTGTTTTTCTCTGAGGCTGAGGTTCCTAAAGTAGTGGAAACGTCCACTGTGGGTGATGATGCTGAATCCTCAGATGTAAACATTACTAATGTACTATGTTCTTCGTTTTGTGATTTTGTTCCTGATGAGGCAGCTTGCATGGAAGTGTTTTCTGGCATTATAGTTTCTGCGCCTCCCTCACTTTTCCGTGTGGTTAATGTTGTATATCCAGTGTCTTTAGCTGGGCTGTTTGAGGTAACAGACACAGAAGGTGGACGTAAACTGACAGCTTGCTCAGTTCCAGAGGTTGTTGCTTTTCCAGTTGTGGATGAACTACGACTGGTTGTATTGGCTTTTGAATCTTCTTCTGTGCCTGCAGAAGCAAAGGAAGTTGATGATTTAGTTGTGCCGTTTGAGTTCATTGCATTCATTTGGGAATCTGAGGCAGTTGTAGATGAACCAAGTGGCAGATTTTGTGATTCGGTCCCTTGAGCAGAGTCTGTCCCTGAAGTTGTCATTAAATGGTGAGCAGTTTCAGTGATACCAACGGATCTCAGTGTGCTTGAAGTTTTGGTATCTGTTGTCGATTTGGACTCTATGCTTGTTTTGCTGTTTTTCTCTGAGGCTGAGGTTCCTAAAGTAGTGGAAACGTCCACTGTGGGCGATGATGCTGAATCCACAGATGTAAACATTACTAATGTAGTATGTTCTTCGTTTTGTGATTTTGTTCCTGATGAGGCAGTTTGCATGGAAGTGTTTTTTGGCATCGTGGTTAAAGGGGTTCCCTCACTTTTCCCTGTGGTCAATGTTGTATATCCAGTGTCTTTGGCTGGGTTGTTTGAGGTAACAGACACAGAAGGTGAACGTAAACTGACAGCTTGCTCAGTTCCAGAGGTTGTTGCTTTTCCAGTTGTGGATGAACTACGACTGGTTGTATTGGCTTTTGGATCTTTTTCTGTGTCTGCAGAAGCAAAGGAAGTTGATGATTTAGTTGTGCCGTTTGAGTTCATTGCATTCATTTGGGAATCTGAGGCAGTTCTAGATGAACCAAGTGAAAGATTTTCTGATTCGGTCCCTTGAGCAGAGTCTGTCCCTGAAGTTGTCATTAAATGGTGAGCAGTTTCAATGATAGGAATGGAGCTGGAAGTTCCTGAAGTTTTGGTATCTGTTGTCGATTTGGACTCTATGCTTGTTTTGCTGTATTTCTCTGAGGGTGATGTTCCTAAAGTAGTGGAAATGTCCACTGTGGGCGATGTTGCTGAATCCACAGATGTAAACATTACTAATGTACTATGTTCTTCGTTTTGTGATTTTGTTCCTGATGAGGCAGTTTGCATGGAAGCTTTTTCTGGCATTATAGTTACTGCGCCTCCCTCACTTTTCCCTGTGGTCAATGTTGTATATCCAGTGTCTTTGGCTGGGTGATTTGAGGTAACAGACACAGAAGGTGAACGTAAACTGACAGCTTGCTCAGTTCCAGAGGTTGTTGCTTTTCCAGTTGTGGATGAACTACGACTGGTTGTATTGGCTTTTGGATCTTCTTCTGTGTCTGCAGAAGCAAAGGAAGTTGATGATTTAGTTGTGCCGTGTGAGTTCATTGCATTCATTTGGGAATCTGAGGCAGTTGCAGATGAACCAAGTGACAGATTTTCTGATTTGGTCCCTTGAGCAGAGTCTGTCCCTGAAGTTGTCATTAAATGGTGAGCAGTTTCAGTGATACCAACGGATCTCGGTGTGCTTGAAGTTTCGGGATCTGTTGTCGATTTGGACTCTATGCTTGTTTTGCTGTTTTTCTCTGAGGCTGAGGTTCCTAAAGTAGTGGAAACGTCCACTGTGGGCGATGATGCTGAATCCACAAATGTAAACATTACTAATGTACTATGTTCTTCGTTTTGTGATTTTGTTCTTGATGAGGCAGTTTGCATGGAAGTGTTTTCTGGCATTATAGTTACTGCGCCTCCCTCACTTTTCCCTGTGGTCAATGTTGTATATCCAGTGTCTTTGGCTGGGTGGTTTGAGGTAACAGACACAGAAGGTGAACGTAAACTGACAACTTGCTCAGTTCCAGAGGCTGTTGCTTTTCCAGTTGTGGATGAACTACGACTGGTTGCATTGGCTTTTGGATCTTCTTCTGTGTCTGCAGAAGCAAAGGAAGTTGATGATTTAGTTGTGCCGTTTGAGTTCATTGCATTCATTTGGGAATCTGAGGCAGTTGTAGATGAACCTAGTGACAGATTTTCCGATTCGGACCCTTGAGCAGAGTCTGTCCCTGAAGTTGTCATTAAATGGTGAGCAGTGTCAGTGATTGGAATGGAGCTGGGCGTTCCTGAAGTTTTGGGATCTGTTGTCCATTTGGACTCTATGCTTGTTTTACTGTTGTCCTCTGAAGCCAAGGTTCCTAAAGTAGTGGAAAAGTCCACTGTGGGCAACGATGCTGAATTCACAAATGTAAACGGTAATAATGTACGATGTTCTTCATTTTGTGATTTTGTTCCTGATGAGGCAGTTTGCATTGAAGTGTTTTCTGGCATCGTAGTTATAGTGGTTCCTTCACTTTTACTTCTGGTCATTATTGTACTGTCAGTGCCTTCTTCTGGGTGGTTTGAGGTAACAGACGCAGAAGGTGAACGTAAACTTACAGTGTGCTCAGTTCCAGACTTTGTAGGGTTTCCAGTTTTAGATGAAGTACGAGTGGTCGTGGCTTTTGGATCTTCATTTGTGTCTGCAGAAGCAAAGTTCACAGACGAAGTTAATGAATTAGTTGTGATATTTGAGTTTATTGCGTTTACTTGACATCTGAGGCAGTTCTAGATAAACCAATTGGTCGATTTTCTTATATGGTTTCCTGATTAGAGTCTGTCCCAGAAGTTGTCACTGAAAAGTGAACAGTTTCAGTGATAGCAACGGAGTTTGGCATCCCTGATGTTTCGGGATCTGTTTTCGATTTGGACTCTATACTTGTTTTACTGTTTTACTATGAAGCTAAGGTTTCTAAATTAGTTTAAACGTCCCCTGTGTTAAACGATGCTGAATCCACAGTTGTAAATGTAAAGTTCTAATGTACCATGTTTGTGATTTTTTTTTTTCCTGATGAGGCAGTTTGCATGGATAAACTATGAATTGTATTCATTTGTTTGGATTTTTTTTGTCAAAGTTTGATTTATAATCATTTCTTTTAAATGAAATTTGTTATTAAAGCTTGTTTCTCGTTGTATGGTTGGTGACACAATTGGAGATTACAGTAGTAACTTATTTTTTTTTTAATTATTTTTCCTTACCTGTGTTGTTTGCCATGCCTCCATGTTTGTCATCACTCAAACAGGTTGATCTTTCAATCATCACAAGTAAAGCTGTTAGCAATGACATGCATTTGGGGGAAAAAAAGATTGTTAGATTTTCAACTATTTAAAATTTAAAATACTAGAACATATGCTCTAAAATACGTATCTTTTAATGAATTAATGTAAATTATATTAAAAACTTTAAACTTCTTTTGTCATTTCTTAATAACAAATTTCATTTGTAAGGTACTTTTCAGGGGCCCTTAAGGGCCTCTTACAGCAGGAGATACAATAATTTTACATATTTATAAAAGAGTAGTAAAAATTTATGAGAAAAAAAATACAATACTATACATTTAAAACACAATATGATATATTGATCCCAAATAATTTCAGTCTGGATAAGCCAGTTGGAATAAGTCATTTTCTTTGCCAAAATAATTTCCTGGAGTTGTTAGTTTGTGAAAGAAAATGTTGAAATTAGTCAAAATATCAATAAGTTCCAGATTTTTATATAAGATTGGTTGTAAAAAAAAAAGTATAAAGTATTGCTTTAGACTTCTGACTTACCTGTTAGCAGACTCAGAAAAAGTCCAAGTTTCATTCTGTTACTTGTTGATTTCGGAATAATCTACAAAAGCTGATAAAGAGAAAAATAATTTTAAAGCAATTTAGATTAATTGAATAACACTTTTTATCCAACATACTATATCTAAGAAGCTGTCATCAAAACTATATTTTGTATTTATTACTAGAAATTCGTTTAAAAAAACAACAACATAAGTTTACATATATATAATATTATAGATATATGTGCTCTCTATAGTGTTTTTTTGGTCATTATTCCAAGTGCAACACTCACTGTTTTGAGCACTAAACTTTGTTTAAAAAAAAATAATTTTGCACTTGAATCAAATAAATGCAGTTGAGCCTCAAAAGTGTCTGTGAACAGAAGAGTCTTACTCTTTAAATGTAAAACTATATCCAATCAAAAAAAATTTCACTGAGAGAAATTATTTTTCTTTTGCTCTCGAAACAGAGAGCTGGGTGGACCATATTCCCCAAGATGTAGGTAGGGCCCCTTGTCTGGGCACAGTGGGGCATCCTAATTGTTTTCCACCATTGCTCACATTTTTCTGTCATATGTTTACATCAACAGACTTGAGGAAGTTTCACATAATCCAGAATGTAAATGTAAAAATATGTCCATCAGAAGAAGCACTCAGCTGAAATCTATGTGTTCATTTACTGGACTGGACAAGTAAAAAACAAATAAACCACAAAATCAAATGTCCCACAAAAGCCAACCAATCATAGACATGGAAATGAAGGTTGATGTTAATTGGTCATAGATTCTTCAAATCGCACCCATCAGTCTACAAGCTGATTGGAAGAATTTCTGACTGATCAGCATCAACCTTCTTGTCCATGTCTGTGATTGGCTGACCAGCTCAAAGGGGTGCATCAATTCAATACTGAGCAAAGGGTTTAAATGCTTTTGACAACATGATCATGCGATTTTTCAACATTTTTTTTTAACTTTTAGAAATTTTTACACCTCTTATTTCTGTCAAAATGGGGCACTCATTGTACAATATTGAAAGATATGACGAACTTTCCCGATTTTGGTAAGTGGCTGCAATGATACAAAGAGTGGAAAATTTAAAGGAGTCTAACCACTGTCTGTACCGACCGCATGTCATGGTTAGTTTAGTAACATGGCGTAAAAGTCAAAGTAAGATAGCTTTCTACTTGACTATTCTGTTTACAGAGCCTGATGATAACTTATTATTCTAAATCACATTAATTTTTCTGATTCAACTGACAGAACCTTTTATCAGGAAACTTTAACTGTTAAAGAAAAAGTCAAACTTTTACAGAATCAGAAGTTTCCGATTAACCAAAACCAAAAAAAAAAAAAAAAGCTGCACTTACCGTGAAAGAAGCCTGTGGTTCTCCACAGCATGATGTCTATTACATAGAAAACCAGGAATAGCCCTATGTAAGTGAGAGTGCATTTAAATACAGTCAAATTACAAGGAAGTAAAGTGCCATGGAAAGGTTATTTAACTCCTGTCCGTTGTAATAAACAGAACACTGTTGAAACAATGTACACAGAGAGCAGTGTGCATGGAAGAACGGCTAAATTAAAATAGTGCTGTCCTGCATTTAGTTTTTTTGTGTGATTATTCAGTTAATCTTTTTTCAATTGAGCCTTATTATTGCTTTGAATAATCTAATTTTCAGGTATTTTCATTTAGGTTTGGTACATTACAGGACAATAAAAAATCTAAATACAACTAAAAGTGGCTTATAGAAGTTTTTTTTTAATTATTATTACTATTATTATAAAGGACTTCCTCTTTATTTCTACACCACCAAGGAATATTTTTTTCAATCTCGAACAATTAAAGGGTAACCAAACAGTGAAATCAACTTTTTTAGGCTGATGACTTCTATAAATGGGGCTTTAAAGGTGCTGTCTTTTGGTCCTTGCCACATTATTGACAATTTTTTGTTTTATTCCTCAAATTATAGTCTAAAACTCTCTGTGTGCTGTCCCCCACAGGTTGAAACAAGATATTGCACATTAATTTTGTGACTCCTCAACTGGAGTTCCACATCATTTCAGAAGTTTCACATCATCATTCTCTTCAGCGCCAGCATAAAAGCCCCATCCATCTTTGATTTTATAATGGTTGGTCGTTATAGTGTTAGCCTTAGGATTGCTTGTAGATGTATTGCTGTCAGTCGTCAAAAATCTAGTGACTTGCACAACTTTCTAGTGGACTTGGAAGTTAGGACACACGGGTTTAGTGCGTTCAGCCCTGGTCTTACCCCAATAATTTATGATGATGAACACCTCATGAGACTTTATACCTTACATAATGGATTTTGGCCTTGTAGCATTGTTTTGTGTTAGTACTGTTAAGGACTATATAGTTGCACATTGACGATGTCACAGCAAGTTTTACGGCTCATGCCATGTACAGAGACAACCAAGATGTGCACTAAAAGCAATGTAACATGCTTTTTCAACAAATAAAACGCTAATGAAAATAAAAGGTCGACCTTTGTCATGAAAAAACTGATAAATTATGTACAATTTTATCTGTAATTAATTGCGATTAATGTGATTATTTGACACCCCCTAAAAAATGTGGAGTTTAAACAACTGTGACTAAGACAATTTCCCTTAAGTTCAATGGAGTTCAGTAAGCTTTTATGCAAATCTTCTTGTTTGACATTCTTGAGATCCTCATTTAAACCAGTTTTGTACCTCACAGCAGCTCAAAGAAAACGCCCCTCTATTCCCTGAACTGTGAAGGTGTCTTTGAAGTTGATCTGTTCACAGTCATTATAGGGATAGCAATCTTAAAACATTATCAGCATCATCTGAAATGTGCTCAAACTAGTCTGTCATAGTTATTTTTCTTGGAGGACGCCCAACAGAAGAAGCATACTAAAACTAAATGTGAAGCTAAAAGGGACAGAATTAAATGATGAATCTGAATACAGCAAATGCAAAAACATTGACTAACTAGAAGGCATGTCAGAGACCATCTAACCACACTGACTCATGAGAGAAGATTACTGTGACATCCCTGTTATGGGATGATTTCTTTTTAAGCATTGTCCTCCTGATAAGGAATATTTGGAATGATTTGGACTTTAAAAATCCCTATTTGATATTTCCTTTTTCTGGTGTAGCGCCTGAAGAGCATTTCTGTTGTGACGTTTTCTGAATACACTGATTTAAACATTTGTTTTTCACCTTTCAGGATGCCTTATATGGTGTTTTGTGACTCTTCCTTTACTTTTTTTTTTTTTTACCAATTTTTGGAGGTTTATTTAAGTAATTTAGACCCTTTTCACCGTGACATCAGACAAAATGGCAACAGGGCCATGAGTGTGATTTGATACGCAACTTCCGGTTAATGGATTTAGACCGGGAAACCGAAGATCTGAACGCTGTTTAACACAATTTTACTTAAATTATAAATGGTAACCTTATCAATTTCAGCAGAAAAATGTACAACATTTATTTTATGAAAGTCCTGCCGAACTGTACTTTCATTTCCTGTCTTAGATCGTTCACTAATATAAATACAAATTTGAATAATCCTTCAATATTTGAGGTTTTATTCAAAAATATTGACCTTTCATTTGACCAGATATTATTCTGACAGTTTCTATTTCGACTGATGTTATTTGCACATATTTTAAGTGTGATCGAGCACAAAAGCAGAAAGATTGGTCATATTTAATACCTTCAGCAAAAACGCACATTGCTACATTGCCGGTACACATTTTAATGGCTTCCCAGGCTACATGTTCTACTGGATAATTTATAAACAAAAATGGTTTGGCTCAGCAAAAATATTCAGAGCAGCTATGAAGCCACGTATTTTCAGCCTTTCAAAATAAGAGCGCCCAAGTAAAAAAAAAAATCCCTGGGTGAAGGTAATTTATAACATTACGTTGAATAGTCCCTTTCATATATTTTGCAACACTTTTCAATTAATTTGATAATTTCTTACCTTTATTCTCTTGGCGATCAGTTATGAGTAACAGCAAAGGGGACTGATGTTGGGACCACGGCTGAGCGAACAGCAGCTCACTGACCGCAATAGAAAACATATTAAAAAATTATAACTTTTACTTTTAATGTCAGACACGCTGGAATTGTCTGACTTTTTCTGTGTTTACTATGATTATGTGAGCATGGAAATTTAGACAACTTTTAACTGGTCAGAAAAGATCTTCTGCAGCTCCACGTCTCAAACCCAAAGCTAATGCTAGCGTTAGCATTAACACAGATTAAAAGAATCGGGCATTATCCCTTACATAGTATATATGTATATGTCTATGAACTTGTACATTAATATGTATTTGGTTAAAATATATATTTTTTTATGTCTGTGGCATCCTTCTCCACTTGATGTTAAGTTTTGTTTTTGTGTAAGTTGTATTTATTGAATGGGCTTTGACAAACATGATACTTCAGCTCATTCCTTTCTGGTTGATGAAGACTATCATTTAAAAGTTGCAAAATGTTAAAATTGTTAAATAAAACTAATAAATACGTGAGAAAAGGTAACTTTAAAGGTTTTAATAACTCGCCAAATGCATTTCAGTCTTACCTTTTGTCATAGAAATGAAACAATAAAACAAATGTTTCTGTGAAAGATATTTGGGACATGTCACGCACCTTTGCAATATTTTTCATGAGAAGCAAAACCAGGATTGACTCCCAGTGTACGTACATAACCTCTTGTTCTGAAACTCATGTACATGCTTTGTGCTTCCAGGAAAAACTGGAACACAATGTTTGCCTTTCTAACTGAGAATGTAGCCCAATTTTACCAGAGGTATTGAGTGCAAAACCTGTTTTACTTAACAAAGCTGTCAGTTTTGTGGGTTAAGAAATAACATTAATCAAGAGTATTTCAAGGCAAGACTGTAGGCAAAACAAAACGACAAAATAGACTTTAGAGCAGGGTCCACTAACATTTATGACACGAAGTGTAAATTTGAAATTTTCCCCTTAACAACTGTTGAGGGGAACAAGTCTGTTGTTGTTAAACTTTCAGCGTATCCATCCAACTATAATGGAAACTCTAATACAAAGAAATACATCAGAAAATGTATTTAGTTCATAAGTAGCAGGTCAAATAGTTTTTTAAAACAGATTTTGGAAGTGCTTTCATAACAATGTTGCACAAGGAAAACAAGCAAAATTAAAACAGTATTGCAACTATGTTTGAAAGAAAAAAAGTCATGTATTTGTGGTATGTCCTACCTACAGCTATAGGACTGGATATACGTCAGAACAAAATAGTAACTTCATGTAACTTAATTCTATGATGGTACTTTTATTGCATAGCAGATCCTGTTTGTTTAGCATATTTTCTTTTATTCCCAATGAATTAAACAGTTTTCACTGAGTTATATGTTTTGTGTTTTTTGTTGGTGTTTAATCTTTTCATTTTATCTAACCTTTTTTATATTTTCTAGCTAACAATAGTCTGGCACCAACAGCCATTAACTGTCAGCTAAATGTTTTCCTGGACAGAAACAACCAGGAAGAACCGAATTTCAGTCCTATAGGCTTTGCTTAACTTTATGGAAGATTTTACAACCCTCATTAATGCAAGATGACCTTTTTTTATTTGTGAGAAAGAGTATTTTGATAGTATCACAATTGGGATAATATTAGCAAAATTATTTTACTCATTCCCCAATTTAAAAAGTTATTAATTACTTGTTACTTTACTTTTTTGCACACAAATTCTCAAAAGAATAAAGTTCTGGTTGGTGCAGTAGCAGTTATCGAACAACGTTATGAGGCTTGACTTCTAACCTGAATCCCTTTAGAAACATCTATATACAGAACAAAGGAAATACATTTTTTCTGCCTGAAACTGAGTCATCTCTGTGCTTAGGGGGAAATACTGCTTGCTTAATTCTGTTCTCTTGAGCAAGCTGACAGATATTTAAATCTCTCTGACAAGGAGAGGTGTGACAGGCCACTCAGTGCTTGATTCCAGAAGAAAGAACATACCAAACACATAAGTGCTGATTAGCTATGATTATATATACTAAATACAGGGTAGGCTTGGTGCTTTGATGAAAGAGTTGACGTGTTTTCAGATAGATTCCCTTTTATTGAAGTACCTCAAGACCCACCTTTTCAAAATGGCTTTTAGATAACCTTACCTGTTTTTTTACTTTTTTTGTTTTTCAGTTATTTATCATAGTTATGTAGTTTATTGTACATTTTATGTGATTTATACATTTTAAGTCAGGAGTGTCCAAAATCAGTCCTCGAGGGCTGGCCTCCTGCTGGTTTTCTAGAAACCCCACCTTATCTAGTGGTGATTCCCTGGATCAGGTGTGTTTGGGTAATAAGGTGCTTCAGTGGCAGTATTTTATTTTTAAGTTTTTCTTCTTATTTTTTGGCCCCAGCATTTCCCCATGGGATTTGTTTGTGTAAAGGATTGCCAGCTGGATCTGTGGTTGTTCTTGCAGTACTCACTTGCACTGTTGCAGCTGGGGTCCAACATTACAGCCTCACGCCGGTGGAGCTGACCCTGTTACTGTCCGATCTGGGTACGCGCTGTGGCAATGTTCCTGTAGCTGAGCCAACACATTCTCATTCCCAACTCATCACATATTGACGTTTGGTTAAGAACCTCTCTGTGTCACTTTTGACATTTTAGGTGTCCCCAACTTGTCGTTTTTTGAGGTGCTGGCTGTTCCTAAAAGTAAGGGTCCGCAACCCTATATTCTCATGTCTTCTTAAATCCTTCTGTATTTTTATATATGTTTATTGTTTATACTTGTTGTCTTTGTTGCCCTTGTAACAATCCTGACTTGAGAGCAGCCAAAGCACTATCCCAAAGTACTTGTTCCCTTAGCATGTACAAATGGCAATAAACTCTCTTTAATTTTTAATCTTTCATGCTACTGCCTAACCATGTAGCCATAGGGGGTGGCGCAAGTCTGGGTCTTCATGTGCCAATCCCCATTCCAAATAAAATAGAGGGTTATGTCAGGAAAGGCATCCGGTAAAAAAAATCTCTGCCAAATCAAATGTACAGATCTGTGAAAGCTGATTCACTGTATAGCGACCCCTGACAGGACTTTCTAAAAGGTGAATTACAATTTTTGCACTGGAAAAAAGGCTGGAAGCTAACAGTTTATTAAGTACATGCCGGTTTCAACTAGCTGCAATTTCATGTAACACATTCTTGTAGGTTTTTATTGTAGTTATAAATCCTTATGTTTAGTTTTAGTAGATCATATATGTGTGGTGTTTTTTTGTATTTTTGTGTGTTTGCACTTAAGTTGCCTGTCTTGGTGTGGTTACCATTAAAAGAGGTTTTTATCCTGTTTTATTTTACATTGTAAAAGGTCAATCTATATTAATTTAGGAAAATAAAAAAAATACAGTTTTAAGTGTTCCAGGATACTGGATTATCTTCAGTACTGGAATACCATTGATATTCCAGTATCTTTGAACACTTATAACCTCTGTATCTTTAATATTCTAGTATTTTAATTACTATATGACCGTAGTATGGTGACTGTACAGCATGTGTTTTACCAAAGGATGAAAAAAAATATTTCACTGGTTTCAGCTTCTTGTTTTATTTGAACAAAACTGATATTCATGTTAATTATTCTCATCATGGCATAAGGATGTACTGATGACCTAATTCTTCAGCTCTTATGCTTTCTGTCTCCACTCTGTTCTATTAAAACCCAGTTTGACAGGTTGGTCAAGCCATTTAAAATCAGATATGTTCAGGTATTGGCAGCTGTTTGCAACACAAATGACTATAAGAGTCATAAATACCAGGTGGAAAGAAAATATCCTGTTTTTTATGATGGGTAATTTTTCCATGCATATCAGATTAGATTAGAATGAAAGTATAAAAGAAAAAAGGTTTTTTTCACACAATCAGAGAAAACACTACTAATGACATTTTGTTACTTTAACCTGAAGTGTTCATAAAAGCATGTCAGATGTTTTTCTCTGCGAAATATTTTAAAAATACCCAAAGGAGGAATATTAATCGATCCCGTTCAGGTGTGACGCACTGGCAGTCAATTATTGTAGTCAGGAGCATAGTTTTCTTTCAAAAAATAACCAACTACTAAATTTGAAGTTTGTATTGCTTACATAAATCCCAGTTTACTAATGGAAACTATATATGGCAGCTTCCTTGTTTATATTGATCCAGTGACAACGTCAGTATAATCAGCTTATTTATTTATATCACATCCTTCTCTCTTCGTTATCAGAAGACTTCACTCCTTACATCATTCCCTGACTGTGAAATCTGAGCCCCTACAGTAAAAAAAAAGTAGTGCCTAATTTTCTCAAGTCTGCTAATAACAAAATAAAAAGTCCAAAACATCAAATTTAGTTTCATAACTGCTTTAAAAGTTATATAAAATTAAAATTTTATTATTATAAAGAGATTTAACTCTTTCTATAGAAGCATATATCTCTTTAATAAACACTTCAAAACTGGTATTTTTTCAAAAAAGATCTTACTTTATTAGATTTCCAGTAAAAAAAAATACAAAACAAAATAAAATGCAGAACAAAATACAACGTTTTCCAATACACTGGACTACAAAGTACTGCAAATCTTTTCAATGACTATTTACTGTCTACTTATACGTTAGTATAACATGAAAGATGTCTCCTAGCTGGCTTGAAACATGCCACACCAGGCTGAGGGATTTCAGGTCTTGTCTTTATCCATGCATAATACACTTAGGAATTCCACAAATATCTTCAACTTTTGTAGCTTAGTGACACAAGTCATAAATCTAAAATCAGTGACACTATAGTTATTTTTTTGGTGATGTTTCTGATACATTTTTCCCTTTGACACAGACGCACCCAAGCAGGGTGTGTGTCTGCATTTTTATAATTCAAGTGAGATGATGTAGGTCACATTTACCTTTTAAAAACCTGTGGTTAAAACATGGCATGAAGATTTTCAGGCTTCAAGAAGGGGGTTTTAGCTGCAATTACACCTAATTACACAGCATTTAGCTCATGAAAGGGTGTTCATCCTAGGATATTATATAGATTACACGGGTTTGTTTTTTTTATAAGAAAAGCAAACTTAACTAAAACCGTTTCCACATTTATAAGTACCGTAATTGTGCATACAATACAATACATATGAGACAAAAGACAAGATAATATCACATTGTGATATCCAGATGACTTCATTCCCAACATTAACGTGCCTAGCATAGCACAAGGGTCACAACTAACAATTTGTATACCAGTTCAAGGAAATAAAGACATTTGAATTGTGTACATTTTTTAAGAGATGTCCCCTCATTTATAATACAAACTAGGGCATGGTAATTTTAGGATAACTCATACATTTCACAGACACATCATGCTTCAAGGATGTTGCTGTAAACTACATTTTTTAATGTTACGAAGTTATATAGACTTGGCAAGACTTTTTTTTTTACATTGTAATTTATAATCCATCCCATGGAAAGAAGAAAACAGTAAAAATGTACAGTGGGGTGAAAAAAAAATATTGGTCAACCATTAATTGTCCAAGCTGTCACACTTCAAATGATGGGAGAGGCTTGACATTTTCATCATAGATATTTACCAGTATTTAAACTTTGAGAGAAAGAATGAGACAAATAAATCACATTGTATTATTTTGAAAGTATTTTCTTACAAATAAGGTAAAAAAATGACTCTTTGATAATAAAAAAGACCGTATTGCTTAGATATTTTCTACTTTTTGTTTTGGTGGCAATAAGGTAAAAATTTTCTGTAAGTCTCCATTAGGTTTTCTCACACTACTGCTGGTATTTTTATCCATTCCTCCATGCAAATCTCCTTGAGAGCAGTGATGCTTTCAGGCTGTTACTGGGAATTACAGACTTTCAACTTCCAAAGCTTTCCTATGGGGTTGAAATCTGGAAGACTGGCTAGAACACCTCAGGATGGGTCTAGACATGTACTGAGAAGGTGACACATCTGGCTCTGCAGGATTTGAGTCTCTGCTGATGTTGAGTCTGATTGATGGTAGCCTTTGGTACTTTTTATCCAAGCTCTCTCCAAGGCATTCACTAGTTCCCCCTCATGTGCTCCTGGAATTTTTGCTCACAGTTGTGATAATTTTGACCAAATATGATGGCATTTTATATACAGCTGCAGATCTAGGGAGATTATGAGTGGTCTTGTCTGTCTTCCAATTTTTAGTAATAGCTCCCACAGCTTTTGCCACACCAAGCTGCTTACCTCTTGCAAATTGAGTCTTTCCAGCCATTGCAGGTCTACAATTTTGTCACTGGTGCCTTTTGACAGCTCTTTGGTCTTGGCTACAGTGGAGTTTGGAGTGTTGAGGTTGTGGACAGGTGTATGCTGATAAAGAGTTCAAACATTAGCCATCAATACAGGTAAAGAGGGGCATCTTGAATTAAAAGTTAGGTCTGTGAGAGCAAGAAATCTTGGTTCGTAAGTGGCCAAATACTTATTTACCAAATAAAAAATTCTACAAAGTAATTTTCTGGATTATTTTCCCTCATTCTGTCTCTCATAGTTGAAATGTACCTATAATAAAAAATTACAAGCCTGTCTTATATTTTTTAGGTAGAAAAACCTGCACAATTGGTGGCTGACTAAAGCTGCACACTGTTGCAATGGTTAGTGCTCTTGCTTTGCTGCAAGAGGGCCCTGGTTCAAGTCCCAGCTGGGCCCTTTCTGTGTGGAGTTTTCTCCACACAGAAAGGGCCTCCAGATTCCTCCTGCAGTCCAAAAAGTAGGTTGATTGGTGACTAAATAGTCCCTAGGTGTTAGTGTGAGTGTGTATGGGTGTACGATTGTGGTCCTGTGACGGACTGCTGACCTGTCCTAGGTGTATCCTGCCTTTGCCCAACAGAAAATGGGTTAGGGTTTAGAGGTAGCCCTGGGAACCTGTAAGGGATAAAAAAAATGTTTAGGTGGTATGAAAAGTGTTGCCAAATAAAATAAAAAAAATATTACATTATGATATAAAAAGTAAAATATTTGGCTTAACTTACTCCCTGCAATACAAATAATTTCCAGAATTTTTTCACATCTCAATTTTTGAAAAAATGTCTTAAGGTGAAATCTATAAACATAAACTTGCCAAATCTATAAACATAGGGTAATGCTAAAAAATCATGCAATCTACCAGGCATTCTTGAAACATTTATATGTGTTTTTACCTCTGTCTTTGTAGTATTTGCAGGCGTAAATGAGGTCCTGACAAAAGTTGGGTGTTCAAAGACGACCCGAGTCACCACAGCAATCTTGGGAAGTTTGAAGAACACCATGTTGTCCCCGGGTGCAGGTGAAGAAGCGCCAAGTTGCTTTTGTGTTGTGTTGCCTTGAGCAGCATTGGATGTTGAAGCATTGGAACTTGGACTTGATGTCATTGTTCTTTGAGATGTTGGTTCTGTCTGTGAAGCCATCTTCATGTTTGAAGTCACCTCCTTTTGGGGTGTTGAATTAGCTGCAGATGTGGATTCTGTTGAGTTGGGTCTCAATAAAGATGGGTATGAAGACACAGTGCTATTTGTACTTTTGCTTGAAGGAAGGGGCCCTCCCCGTGATGTATTTGGTGTAGTTTTGGTATAATTTAACCCACTGGCGATTGCGTGTGTAGGATCAACAGTTGCTGTCAAAGGGCTCGATGGTGAAATGGAAGATGCCGAACCTTGTGTAGGTTTGCTTAAAGTGCCTGAATCTGTATTTTCTGTTTTTTGTGGACCAGTTGTTTCAAGTGGTGGGGATGTCATTTTAAGGGATGCTGGTAAATATCGAGTCGTGGGTGACATGTTAGATGTTGTTGCTGCAGAAGATAAACCAGTGATCAGAGGTATAACTAGTGCATTTTTTGTTATTGTCTGTGTGTTTTTAGATACTGAAGCAGACATTGGTGTGCTTGCTGGAGAGTTAGTTATTTCCCCTTGAGTTGCATATTGTGTGGTGCCTTTTGAAAAGGTTACAGAGGTTTTTGCAATGTTGGTTGATATCCGAGCAGGTAAAGTCAATTCCACTGTTGTGGTTTCTGTTCCTGCAGATTTTGAAGAAGTCTCTGTGAATGGCCCTTGAGATGACATGGTCATTGTGTCTTCTTGCGATAGTGACACAGTGCTGTCTTTCAAATCTGTGTTTTGCGTTGTTTCTGTGAGCAATGGTGGTGTTGATAAACTAACAAGCTTTTTTGTATCTGGAGTTGTTGGCTTCAGCAAATGAGGCATGCTTGTAACTGTAGCTTGTGTTGCAGTTGTGTGTGTGGTCAGAGGCAATATAGTTTGAGTTGTTGCTCCTGTTAATGCAGCTATAGATGCAGTGAGGGTTGCTATTGAAATGGACATTTCCTTGCTTGTGGCTGTAGAGTATGATGACATACCAACAGTACCTGTTGTCGTAAATGATTGTGTTTCAGTGGTTTCCATCGAAATTATAGTGGGAGTTGTGAGTCTTCTTACTCTAGAGACAAATTCACTACTTGATGGAGTTGTTTTGTCAGTTGCAAGTTTAGCAGATGTTTGTTGGGTTTTTGTAAATGATGATATTGCATCCTCTCCCTCCCTCGGTGAAACCCCTGGTGCAATAGTTGTTCTCTGATATGAAACCAGACTTGTACTTGTAGTAGAGGAGGTTCTTACAAACATAGTTGTACTTGCTGTTATTGTTGATCTTGTGGTGGCGTCAGATTGTTGCGCTACTTCTGAGGAGTTTAGAGTTCTTTGACTGTTTGCTGTAACTGAAGTGGTTAACTGTGTTAAACTTGGTGGTTCTGTAGATTTTGGTTCTGTAGTTTGTGACCTTCCTTCAGAGGAGCCACTTACAACCTTAGTGGTACTTGCTTTTATCGTTGATTTTAGAGTCGTGTCAGATTGTTGCACTACTTCAGGGGAGTTCAGAGTTGTTGAACTTCTTTCTGTAACTGGAGTGGTAGATTGTAATGAACTTGGTGGATCTGTAGATTTAGTATCTGTAGTTTGTGACTTTTCTTCAAAAGAAGTACTTCCAGCTAGAGTTGTACTTGCTTTTGTTGTTAATTTCACTGAAGTGTCAGATTGTTGCACTACTTCTGAGGAGTTTAGAATTGTTGTACTTATTTCTGTAAGTGAAGTGGCTAATTGTGTTGAACTTGGTGGTTCTGTAGATTGTGTATCAGTAGTTTGTGACTTTTCTTCAGAAGAGCCCCTTAAAACCATAGTAGTACTCGCTTCTACTGTGGATTTTACATTGGGTTCAGATTGTTTCACTACTTTTGAGGAGTTTATAGTTGTTGGACTTCTTGCTGTAACTGGAGAGTGTAATTGTGTTGAACTTGGTGGTTCTCTCGATTTTATATCTGTAGTTTGTGAATTAGAGGTACTGAGAACCATAGTTGTACTTGCTGTTACTGTTGATGTTATAATTGTGTCAGATACTTCAGGGTAGTTTAGAGTTGTTGGACTTCTTTCTGTAAGTGAAGTGGTTAATAGTGTGGAACTTGCTGGTTCTGTAGATTTTATATCTGTAGTTTGTGACTTTTCTTCAGAAGAGGCACTTGTAACCGTAGTTGTACTCGCTTTTGTTGTTGATTTTAATGTAGTTTTGGATTGTTGCACTACTTCTGAGGAGTTTGGAGTTGTTGGACTGCTTACTGTAACTTGAGAGTGTAATTGTGTTGAACTTGGTGGTCCTGTAAATTTTGTATCTGTAGTTTGTGACTTTCCTTCTGAGGCACTTACAACTATAGTTGTACTTGTTTTGATTGTTGATTTTATACTGTTGCCAGATACTTCAGGGTTGTTTAGAGTTATAGGACTTTTTTCCATCAGTGAAGTGATCAATTGTGTTGAACTTGGTGGTTCTGTAGATTTTACATCTGTAGTTTGTGACTTTTCTTCAGAAGAGGCCTTTGGAACCATGGTTGTACTTTCTTTTGTTGTTGATTTTAATGTTTCAGATTGTTGCACTACTGTTGGACTTCTTGCTGTAAATGGAGAATGCAATTGTGTTGAACTTGGTGGTTCTGCAGATTTTATATGTGTAGTTTGGGGCGTTCCTTCAGAAGAGGCACTTGTAGCCATAGTTGTACTTGCTTTTATTGTTGATTTAACAATGGTATCAGATACTTCAGGGGAGGTTAGAGTTGTTGAATTTCTTTCTGTAAGTGAAGTGGTTAACTGTGTTGAACCTGGTGGTTCTGTAGATTTTATATCTGTAGTTTGTGACTTTTCTTCAGAAGAGGCACTTACAACCCTAGTTGCAGTTTCTTTTGTTGATGAAATCACAGTGGTGTCAGATTGTTGCATTACTTCTGGGGAGTTTAGAGTTGTTGGACTTCTGTCTGTAACTAAAGAGGTTAATTGTGTTGAACTTGGTGGTTCTGTAGATTTTGTATCTGTAAGTTGCGACTTTCCTTCAGAGGCACTTACAACCATAGTTGTACTTGCTTTTATTGTTGATTTTACACTGTTGCCTGATTCTTCTTGGTAGTTTAAAGTTATTGGACTTTTTTCCATAAGTGAAGTGATCAATTGTGTTGAACTAGGTGGTTCTTTAGATTTTGTATCAGTAGTTTGTGACTTTTCTTCAGAAGAGGCCTTTGGAACCATGGTTGTACTTTCTTTTGTTGTTGATTTTAATGTTTCAGATTGTTGCACTACTTCTGGGGAGTTTAGAATTGTTTGACTTCTTGCTGTAAATGAAGTAATTAATTGTGTTGAACTTGGTAGTTCTATAGATTTTGTATCTGTAGTTTGTGACTTTCCTTTAGAACAAGCACTTACAACCATAGTAGTACTCGCTTTTATTGTTGATCTTATGGTGGCGTCAGACCCTTGCACTACTTCTGAGAAGTTTAGAGTACTAGGACTTTTTGCTGTAAATGGAGAGTGCAACTGTGTTGAACTTGGTGGTTCTGCAGATTTTATATGTGTAGTTTGTGGCTTTCCTTCAGAAGAGGCACTTATGGCCATAGTTGTACTTGCTTTTATTGTTGATTTTACAATGGTATCAGATACTTCAGGGGAGGTTAGAGTTGTTGAACTTCTTTCTGTGTGTGAAGTGGTTAATTGTGTTGAACCTGGTGATTCTGTAGATTTCATATCTGTACGTTGTGACAATCCTTCAGAAGACGTGCTCACAGCCATAGTTGTACTTGCTTTTATTGTTGATTTTACAGTGGTATCAGGTACTTCAGGGGAGTTTGGGGTTGTTGAATTTCTTTCTGTAAGTGAAGTGGTTAGTTGTGTTGAACCTGGTGGTTCTGTAGATTTTATATCTGTAGTTTGTGACTTTTCTTCAGAAGAGGCACTTGCAACCCTAGTTGTAGTTTCTTTTGTTGATGAAATCACAGTGGTGTCAGATTGTTGCATTACTTCTGGGGAGTATAGAGTTGTTGGACTTCTGTCTGTAACTAAAGAGGTTAATTGTGTTGAACTTGGTGGTTCTGTAGATTTTGTATCTGTAAATCGTGACTTTCCTTCAGAAGCACTTATAATCATAGTTGTTCTTTCTTTTGTTGTTGATTTTACACTGTTGCCTGATTCTTCTTGGTAGTTTAAAGTTATTTGACTTTTTTCCATAAGTGAAGAGGTCAATTGTGTTGAACTAGGTGGTTCTGTGGATTTTACATCTGTAGTTTGTGACTTTTCGTCAGAAGAGGCCTTTGGAACCATGGTTGTACTTGCTTTTGTTGTTGATTTTACGATGGCATCAGAGTGTTGCACCACTGAGGAATTTAGAGTTGTTTGACTTCTTGCTGTAAATGAAGTCGTTAGTTCTGTTGAACTTACTTTTGTAGACATATTTACTCTGGTATATTGGTGTTCTTTTGTCGCTGATGAAAATATATTTGTAGTAGATGGTAATTGCTGTGACTCTGTTATTCTTTGTTGAAGTAGAGTTGAAAATGAAAGTGGTTTGGATGTTTTTTCGTATTGGTCAGTTGATGCCGGGACAAAAATTGAGCTCTGTTGTGTCACGGCAGTAGTTTGTTTCATAGTGGTGGATTGTTGGACAAGAGTTTCAGAATTTATAGCTGTTTGTTTTTTGGTTGTGGCTAAAGCGGTTACTTTTAGTGTCATGGGTGTTTCTGTTATCACAGAAAAGGGAACTTTGTATGTTACTGTAGTTTTACTTGTTTGTGGCACAGCCGTCATGCTTTGGGCTTCTATAGATGATGTTGTTGCTGATATTGGTAATTCCATTGTAGGTGACTTGTGTTTCTCTGCTGTTACTTGTGTTGATCCGAAGCCCTTGGGAATGGTTATTATAGACTGTGTCTGTGGTGAGTCCCACCATCTCCTGTCAACAGCAGATTGTGTGAATAATGTCTCATAACTCTGTGATGTCTGAATTGGAGTTGAGATGGGGACCCTTTGAGAACCTCCAGATGTGGCAGTAGTTTCTAAGGTTGCAACATCACTTACATTCTGTGTGGTAGATCCACTTGTGTCTGATGCTGAATTATGTGTAGCTGCTGTTCCCAGAGGTGGGTCTTTTTCCTGGGTTGTGCTGGGATTCTCTCTGGGACTTGGCTGTGAGTTTGGTTTGAAAGATCCTGAGCTTTGTTTTGTCGTTGAAACTTGTTCTGTTGCAGTCAGTTCAGTTGATGACTCTTGTGTCACATGATGGATTGTGGATGTTTGTACTGAATTTTTATCATTGTGTGTTGTAAGAGAAGCCGTTGTAATTTTTGTGTCTGAGATTTGAGACTGCATGACAGAGCTGGAAACTACAGAAGATGTCTGATCTGTTGTCAGTGTTGGAGCTGATGTTTCTGTGAAGAAAATATGTTTAGATGACGATGAAGTTACAGGGAGTGTAGATAATATATTCTGATTTGATGTGGCTGATCCTAAATCTGCTGTTGGTGAGGGATTTTGACGTCCAGTGGATAGGAGATTTTGGGTGCTCCTCCTTGGAAAAAATGAGGAAGTTTCTTGTTTGGATGAACTTGAGGATTCTGACGTTTCCTTACTAAATGTGCTTGTGAATTCTTGAGATGCACTTGTCATTTTTTTTAAAGTCTGTGTTGGAAAAATAGTAGTTGTCTGTGCAGATGACCTCTCATTGGTGTTCACCAGTTCATCAACAGTACTCAGATTTGTAGTTGCTGTGTGAAGTTCAGTCCCAGACGATGAATCTAAGGTTGTCTCTTCAGATCTGGTTATGCTTAAATTTGAATGATCCGTTTTTGTCTGGTCTTGGAAGTCATTTTCTGTTGTGCTTGCTAACTCACTGATTGAAAAAGGTGAAATGCTGGTGATTGGGCTGTCACTAGATTCTAAACTATATTCAGTTTTTGTTGGGGGTGGACTTTCATTTGCTGTTTCTGTGTTTTCGCTTGGTAAAGAGGCTGCTTGGCTTGAGGCCAATTGAGTTTGTTGGCTGGTTTTGCTGTGTTCCTGGCCAGTTATAGTGTATTCCATTGTTTTTGATGTTTCTTCAGAACCTAGGGTTGTATTTTTTTCATACAAACTGAATGTTGCAGTTGTTTTAGTTGTTGTATGTCCATTTTCAGGCCAATGTGTGGTAGTCTGACTATCATTGCCCATTTGCCCTGTTAGTTCTGGGGTTGTATTGCTTTGTTGTGAACCCATGCAGGCAGCTTCATGGGAGAGGAAGAAGAAGAATTTATATTAGTTGGAAAAAAAGAAATGGGATCACATTTACTAGAAAAAAATTCTACTAAAGTACAAGTGTGATTGTTGACAGCTTGCTATGTTCTCTTTAGTGCCTTAGGTCGTTTTGGCACAAAAACAAATGGTAAAGTGAACTCTTGAAAAACATCTGGTGATACAAGATTGATGATCTGATGGAGGAAGCATTTCACAGTAAAGTAGAAGTAAACATCTAAAAATGGAAAAAAAACATTTCATATGAAAAATTCAAAGACTTTTTATTTATGGTATTTCTTTCTTTTCCCAAATCTTTTTTATTTTTATAACCCAAGAATGGACAGTAGAATTTTAATTTATGTCTAATCAAATTAAGCGATGATCCATATTTTATTTCACATTAACACAGTTCATTGTCTATTTCAATTGATTTTTGAATATTAGTACAATGCTATTATATAGTTCATGATTTCAGCCATGTGACTGACCTGCCAGCAGGATTAGAGAAAGTCCTCCTTTCATGGCATAAACTGACCAGGTTTCCATTTGGTGTTCTGCAAAGACACTGACAAAAAGTGGCAAGAGACAGATCTTCATATGTAAGTAAAAATAGTAAAATAGTAAAAAACATTTTTTTTTAAATAGTGCTGATCCCGCTATTATCCATCCATCCATCTGTACATGGTGTATTTGATTTACATTCAAAGAATATCTATGTCAGACTACACAACATACTGAAATTTAATCTGAACAGATGCAGTTTAAACTATGACGGTACCAGTTTTGCTAATCCAGAGTAGTAGTAGTATGAGATGTTTGAAATTGAGCATAAAACTAAAAACAGAGCAATTTAGCATGTTTAGTATTTGCACTGTTAATATGCAGTTAAGAAAACAACAAGACTGCTCTTCAACTCAAATAGTTACGATTTAATTTAATCAGAGGATTTATCACCAACAGCTAATGTATAAGAATTTTTTTATCATTTTTTTTTATAAATCCTTTCTTACATTTAAAAAAATACTGCTTATATTTAACAGTTTTAATGAAGGTGGATAAATAAAACAACTTTGTATTAAAATATGACTTTTATTAATTTATTTAACATTTTAAAAATACTGCTTAATTTACAGTTCTGGTGAAGTAAAAAAAACACAACATTAAAAGAAACTTAAAAGTGTTTATATGTTTTTTAATACTGCTTACATTTATAGTTTTAATGAAGATAAAAAAATAAATGCCTGTGTAGTAAAACTTGAATATATATTTTTAAATACTACATATATTTATGATTTTAATGAAGATGAATAAATAAATGCCTTGTAGTAAAACTTGAATTTTCTAAATATATATATATATATATATATATATATTTAAAACACTTTATATTTCCGGTTTTAATAAAGATAAATAAATTAATAAATAACACAACTTTATCGTGAAACTTGGATTTAATTTTTTTATACTGCTTATATTTAAAGCTTTTGTGAAAATAAATAAATAAATGAATAAAACTTTGTAACAGAAGTGGCAAAAAGTAAAATCTAGCATCTCTTATTTTTTGCCTTTCAACTTTGAAGAAGGACCAATATATTTTATACAGTGGCATTAAAACTTGACATTCTAGCTCTATGTTTTGTATTCTACACAATGCTTTGCATATTATTTTCTTTTAGCATCGAACTCAAAAATCAGTCTATTAAAATCAAGAAAGTAACTTGGAACTCTTCTCTTCTTTAAAAAAAAACTAACTTTTTTTTTTTAAAGAGAAGAATATTTGCAAAATAGGATGCAATGTGCAATGAGTACAAAAATAAGGGAGAGTTAGGGAGAGGTTTGTGCTGTCAGGCTCATTGCTTTATCGTGACTTCTGTGTTTGTACCAAAGTTTTGCCCTCAGGAAATTTAAGAAGCTCTTCCGGCAGACTGTATTTATAGAAATTGATCAAAAAATAAGGTGCCATTTTAGTCCAAACTGGATTAATTGATTAATTTAGACTTAATCCTGTTGAAAAAAAAGGCTTTAAATGTTAATTTAATGACAAATAAAAAAAACAACGTCAGTGTACACTTATCAACTTTGTCATTCACTTTAACTCGGCTGCTTTGATCCATCTATCCTAAGTATCCCACTCCAAACCAAGACACACGTGCACATTACTATTGCTCCATTAAGTTCTCCGGTTTCTAATCAACCACCAGGTCTCACTCGCTACTTCAGTCGTCTCAAACATAGCTGAGCCTAGATTGCTTCCTTAGCCAACCTTAAGGTGGAAACACATTTTAACTGACACAATCTTCGCTTCAAAAACGATTTACTCACCTTTTCCATTTCATTAACGTGAAATTAGTTTAAATCTTCTTGTCGAGCCTTCACAGATAAACACGGAACCAAAAGACAGACCGAAGGTGCAAAGTGTGTCTTTAAAACCAGTTCTTCCTGCTTTAACTGCACCCATGGCAGCTGATCACAGCACAAGCTTAAACTCAAGCTTAAACTCAGAAAGGGTTGAGTGAGAAACATTTAAATTCAGTCAAATAGCAGGCAAAGTGTGCCGTGGGAAAAGGTTGACTTTTAGACACAGCTAAACAGAGTGTCCTCTGATCGACTGAGACATGCAGCAAAAACACATGAAAATGTATTATGTCTGATTATTCATTTATTTTATAAAGAAATCAGTACAGATTTTTTTTTTTTTTTTTTGCAAATTAAATGAAAATCTAGAAAGAAATAGAAAATCGGAGCACTTAATGGTAATTTGGACCCTTGTATAGAAATGTCTTTTGCATTGGATTCTGGATTAATTGTCTCAGTCAAGGAGGAAGTTGTGTTTTAAACATTTTTTTTTTATCCTCCTCCCTTTCCGTGTGAAGGAGGGGTGATCTCACATACTTCCTCTTGCAGCTTTTTACTTTTATTTTTATTTTTATATTTCACTGTGGCAGTGAGACATCAGAGGGGATAAACGTGGCACTACTGAGGTTTTCTAGAATCTTTAGTTGCTCTGATAGTGGCCTTAAGCTTTTCTGTTTTGTTTAATGAGGTGTTTTTTTTTGTTTAAAATACTTCTGTACAGGTATTTGGTCAGGTGAATTTGCGATGCATCAGTCATTTCAGCATTATAAGCGGGTGGAAAGTCAAGGTGGAAAATGAATAAAACATGTCTTGAATCAAAGCTGCGATCTTCCAATCAGAGGACGACAGCCCTACTGCTGCCCCCATTGTGTTTATGGTATGGTGGTTAGGGCTCCTGGTTTAAATCTCAGCTGCTTTCTTTCTGTGTGGAGTTTGCATGTTCTTCTTGTGCATTCGTAAGTTTTCTTTAGGCACTCCGCTTTCCTCCCACAGTCCAATGACATGAGTCATAGGTTAACTAAGTACTCCACTGGCATGCATTGTTACCTGTTCAGGATGTGCCCTGCCTTCACCCAAAAGTATCAAGGATTACTCCAGTTGCCCTAAAAAGATTCACCTCTATCTGAGGATGGATATATGGTGATCACAGATCTTAATGTTGTTTTCCTCAAATGAGGATATCGGGATCATCTATAACACCGTTTTTAGCTCTAGGGACCTGTGGTGTGCCACACCTCTGGAAGAAGTCCCAGCAGTCTGCATTTGACAACAGTTTGAGAGTGATCACAGCAAATACACAAACCAGAAGTCCCCAAAATCCAGGCCTTGAGGACTGGTGTCCTGTGTATTTTCTTAACACCTGTTCCTTAATGGCCAAATACACCTGATCCAGAAATCAGATGATGTAGGATTTCTGACAAACCAGCAGGAGGCTGACCCTTATCACCCAGATGCAGGGAAGAACCACGACACAAAAGATGCAACAGAAATCCAAAAACGTGTCAATTAAAACTCACTACTAGTGATGTGTCCAGCAACACAGATGCATCGGCGCATCTATCTGGCTTAAAAAGCAAAACCCCGGGTCGGTGCATGTATTGCTTTGAAAAAGTCATATGACCGAAACAGGAACTGATTTGAATTGACGTTGACTCACAAAACTGTGTTTATAAAAAAGTCCATCTGTCAACGGGACGCCTCTACCACAAGAATCTTGGATATTCTGCGGTTCTATTATCAGACTCATCAACTATGAAGCAGCCTCACGGCAAAATAAAAGTTTCCACTACGTTGGCCCATTTTGATCTGAGATTGTAAAATAAGGTATTTGTTCCAATTTCCTTGTTGTTTCATCCTGTTCTTCTCAGAGTTTTACTTGATCTAACTGATTTCAAATTAATTTCAAAGGGACTCTTAATTCAATATTCATTAATTTCTCCAGGTTAAATGTCGTATTTGTTTGATAAAACTTTTATACTTGAGCAAATCCACCTCCTTGATGCGAAGACATAGTAGAGCCAGGTGTGAGAATAAAGCCCTGGATGCACACAAGGTATGTAAGTAAATTGTACAACAATTCTACAGTTTTAAAGACTTTGAATTTCTATTAATTTATTCTTCCTTTGTAACCATCCTTTTTATTCATCATTTTTAACCACGAACGCACATTTGAGGACCTCCAGGAACCGTCTTTTCAACATTGTTTGCTTGTGGTTGTTTGGAAATCATGAACTAAAATCCATTTTGTTGCTTTTTAGAGAACCTGTAGCAACATCTTGGTATCAAATCGGGGAGGCAGACAAAAAGTGCCATAGCTGATGCCAACCAGAAGGAACAGAGATCAGGTGGTTGAGCAGGTCGGCCAATGATCGAAGGACACTTCACCCTCCATGTCTCCAGTGTGGCACCACTCCTGTATGAAAGCGTTTGAATGTCCCAGTGATAGTCCGAGGGGTTGTAGTGCCTGGAAAAGCTCAGAAAAATCCAATTCAGTATTATTAGAAGGTAATACTGCAAGGTCCCAGGATCCCTGGAAACACCAAAACCTTGAGCTGTCCTTAGAAAGTCTTTGTTCTCCAACCTTATCTGTACAGTGTGAGCAGATGTTTTTGACAGCTGGAGATATTGTATTAAAAATACATTGAATTTGAAATTTAAAAAAAAGTCAACAACCATCGTCAACCTCATTGATAACATGTTCACATTTTTTATTGACTGTGTCAAGACTCTAGAACAGGGGTCACCAACCTTTTTGAAACTGAGAGCTACTTCATGGGTAGTGAGTTGTATGTAGATATAACCAAATTGCTCGGTTTGCCTTTAGTTATACATTATTGATAATGAATAATAATGAAATAATAAATAATGAATAATGAAGACACTGAATTCTCACCATCATTATCAACAATCATGATCAACAATGCCATCAAGCTAGGAAGCAGATATAAATAATCAGCACTTTATTAATCTCAGTAATTGTTACATTTTCAGATAATCACTTCCATCACTACATTTCATGGGAAAAATGTCCCATTTTTACTATGTTGTACCATGGTTATCAATTATGTAATGTTAAAGAAAAATCGACGTACACATTTTTAAACAAATCTTGTCACATTTTGAACTAATGACCAAATTTCCACTATTTTTTACAAAATGAATGATCTTTGAACTGGACCACCTCAACTTATCTAAAGTTTATGTATCATGACCATATTTTTAAGACATTTTAATTTTTAAATCTATGTGAATGCAAGTGTAATAAAAAAAATAGCAACAGAATAAAAATTAATTTTAGAAATTCTATTTTTAGAAGAGACCTGCAGGCAACTTGTGTGGTCCTTGTGGGCACCCTGTGTCACATAGGATCTTTCTGTGTAAAAACCTGTAAATACAGATTAGGAGAACACGTTTAGAACCCGTTTACTTTTTTTTGTCTTGATTAGAGAAAGGAAACTGAATACCACATCTTTCTTCATGTCACAACCTGTCAACAGTCTGAAACTGGATTCTTTTGATGCAAAAGAAAAACTGATAGATTTTAGGTGTAAGAAGGTTCTTGGGCTTGCCAAAACACACATAGTTGAGAGGAAATTGTCAAACTCAATTGATTTAATATGAGATGACACACAAGCCTGTGCATGGGCTTCCAGACCTGAGTGGCAAGGGGAAAGAACCATTTCTGTGGACGTTTAAGAAGTATTCATGTTGGATTTAATGAGGCTAATTCTTAGCATAAATTTTTATTCACGTCTTTTGTGCAGCTTTTTACCTGCATTTTTTTTTTTTATAAAGAATTTTTCATAAGTAAGTTTAATGTTGTGATATACATCTCTTACCTGCACTAAGGCTTTCACTGTCTCGTTGTTTAGTTGATTCTTTTCAATGCAGTTTGCTAGGGTTAGAGAAATCTTTCAAACATTTCTTTATTTTAATTCTATAGTACTAGACTTAGTTTTCTATGAAGGTTTAAACTCTAAGAGTTTAAACAAGAAAAAAAGTATGAAGATGTCTGAGAAAAGTGGATAACGTGTGTATTAAGGGGTTTAACTGCCTTAAAATCCTTCGCAGATTTTACCAGGTCATTTATGGAACAAAGCAACGATAAACAAGTGAACATTGTATAGTACGTTAACATTTTATAAAGTTAAAAATTTCAGACAATAACAGGGAAGTAAAATGTTTCTTTTCTGGTCTGTTTTTTTTTTTTAAGCCGGATATCGTCATATAAAATGTACCTAGAAAACCATTGTAATTAATCGTGATTAATCACAAACCAAAAGTGTGATTTATTTGATTAATTTTTTTTATCGATCGACAGCACTAATATTAACAGAATGTACTATTTAGGCAGGTTCACAAAAAACCCCAAATGCACCAGAAAAGTAAAAGTAGAAAATTTTACTCTCATATTAGTCCACTTATTGCACATATTTGCCAGTTTGATAGACAAAATGGTCCACAGAATATTACACTTACTGCACAAAAAAACTCCACTTAAATCAAAAATCAATTTACCACTCCAACGTAATCAATTCCAACAAAGGCAACTCTAAAACCATTTTTTTTACAACTTAAAATTTCTATTCCCCTGGCTAAACAGCAACTGTATTTAGTGACACTTGTGATGCCCTGATGTTTTATATCAATCAGAAAGTGAATTCATTGATTCTGCTTTTTAACATCTGTTATAGTTTTTATACAGTCTTCAAAGGGGCTTAAATGTATTTTAAATACACCTTATTTGATAGTTGAAAAATGCTTAAGTATGAATTATCTAATGCTATTTAAAGTGTTACCTTATGATCAAATTAAAAATGCTTATTGCGGTCTTAATATTTTACACTTTTTGTTTGATTTACGTTTCTTTTGCCTATTTTTACTTGAATTGGGATACATATTTGTGAAATATTTGTTCTCTTGAAAACTCTTGTTCAAGTTTAGGTGGAGATTTCATGAAAAATTTCTTGGCTTAATCATACCAGACTCAGAAAATCCCTTACTTGCCATTGAAATAAATTGCTTTTCACTAGACCTCTCAACACCAGTGACCACGTGATTTAATGAAACTGGTATTTTTAAACCATAGCCTGTATTTTGGCTCCCTCTTGTGGTATAAAGTATTTTGTCCAGGCTCTCTGGCTTTTTCACACAGTTCAAAAATATGCTTCATTGGTAAATTGGTGTAAGTGTGTGTGGTTATAATCGGACCTTGCCTTTTCCCAACAGCAACTGGGGCTCCAGTAACCATGTGACCCCAAAAAAGATTTAGGAAATGGATGCATAGATGAGGAATCAGGTTACTGAAGGTTAGAATTGTCACCTTACAGGAACAGGATGTGGTTTTTTGTGGAGTTCTATGTTCTTCGACTGCTTCATAGAGTTTTACCAGAGCTCTCTGTTTCATGGTCCAAAAATAGGCTACATACTCATTAGTAACTCAAATATTTTTGCCGGATTTAGCTTATATTTTACCTGACTATCAGCTTCAGTGATTTCATCTATCAGCTTCAGCATTTGTATCTATTAATTTGAGCTTCTTCTTCTCTTTTACCTCATTTTCATGGGCTACCTGTGTTGTGTCCACATGGAGACAAGGACTACACTGTGCAGCTCTTCAACACACCTGTTTAATAACACCCCACCCTCCAGTCCACATCCTATCACCACATTTGCTATATGATCCTGACCTAGTCCCCAACAGCAAGTGACGAGGTCTGCACTCGGTGTGTGGCGTCAAATTTCCCCTTCATCCTAGACTGGGAACTTAAGATCCGGGCTCTGACTTTCTGCAAACTTTGAGTTTCATGTGGGGCTCTGACCGCCTAAACGACGCCCCCTAGCGGCCATGGGAAGAACTGAGCCTCTAACTCATCTTCTGGCATTAAAAAATAAATTAATAAATAGGTGGATTCCCATGTACCCCAGAAGACATTGGGGGAAGTGAAAGTGTAAAACGACACCCCCTTGTGGCCATGGGAAGAACTGAGCCTGGAACCCATCTTCTGGCGTTGAAAATCAATAAACTAAATAAATAATTGGAGTCCCATGTACCCCTGAAGTAATTGGAGGAAGTGACAGCGAAAAACACGTCGGTTGAAGGAGGAACTTAAAGGGAGAAATGGTGAACCCTGGTGGAAAAGGACAGAAAAAAAATATTAAAGGGTGGTTTTTGGCACCCTCAAGTGGCCTGGGGTAAAAGAAGGTGCCTGAAACTTAAATTTCCTTGGCAACTGAGGTTTTTTCTAAATATGCAATTTTTGCAGGGTTTTTTTTAGGTTTTAGGTCCATAACAACCATTTGGTTTTTTTATCCCGTGGATGTGACAAACAGATATATGTAATTTTTGAAGGAAATGTTCAAAAGTAAAATTTTCAGTTTCCATAGCAGTAGAGGCTTTGTGCCTAAAAATGCAGTTTTTGAGGTTTTAGGTCTATAGTAACTTTTTTTTCCTTTTTTTTTTTAATCCCATGGATGTGATGAACAGACGTATGTATATTTTAAGGAATGTGCAAAAGTAAAATTTTCAGTTTCCAAGACAACAGAGGTTTTTTGCTAAATATGCAGTTCATGAGATTTTAGGTCCATAGCAGCAATTGTTTTTCGATCTCGTGGATATGGAATTTTTTAAGGGTTCCGCAAAAGTACAATTCTCGTTATACATTTTAAGACAATTATTACATATAAAAACTTGAATTTAAAACTAGAATCCCTGAGCCTGTGCAAATTTGCGCAGGAAAGAGTTCCCCCCCTCGTCCGAGAGCCCATTGTTGTGGCATGGTGGGTCATTGATGAGCCATTAACTTGCCCATGTATATGTTAGTGCAGCATGTAGTACCTAATGTGTATATGAACTAACAGCCCACCAGAACTAACAGGTTGTGTGAGGGTTGGAGTTACCTGATGCATGTAGACATACACTATATTACCAAAAGTATTGACTTTTCTACCTTTACTCACATTTGAAGTAAAGTTTCATCTCATTCCTAACCCATAGAGTTAAATATGATGTCGCTTCACCTTTTGGTGCTATTCCAGCTTTAAATTTTCTGGAAAGGCTGTTGTCAAGGTTGGGGAGAGTATTTATAAGAATTCTGGACCATTCTTCCAGAAGCTCATTGTTCAGGTCACACACTAATGTTGGTGGAGAAGGTCTGGCATTAAGTCTCTGCTCTAATTCATCCCAAATGTGTTCTATGTGGTTCAGGTCAGGACTCTGTGCAGACCAGTCCAGTTCAGACTCTGTCCACCATGTCTTTGTGGACCTTGCTTTGTGCTCTGGTCCACAGTTATGCTGGAAGAAGAAGGGCCGCTCCAAACCGTTCCCAGCATTGTCCAAAATTTTTTTGTATCCTGAAGCATTCCTAGTTTCTTTCTAATTTATTTGTCATAAAAATAAATGGACTATAGTTGTGATTTATGATAACCTGACAAAATGTATTGGTTTTTATTCAGCCTATGTAGGGATTAAGATCTTTGTAATGTAACAGGAATTTCTCTTGAAACATGTAGTGCAGTAAAAAAAAAAAAAAAAAAAACAATTTAACAAGCCAAAAACTGAGACATGTCTGCGGTTACAGAACTGTACAGGAGTGATCAGCCACTGCTGGTTGTTCTCATTCCGCACACCTGATAATGTTAAGAGAAACGTAATTTGCCTGAGGTGCTGCGAGTCTTTCATTCTTTTACTATTGGTGGATTTCTTAAGAAAGAGCAAACAATGTGCTTGTCAGCTGGTTTTCTGTTACATAAAATATATTTGAAAACACTCCCAAACCAACTATCGCGGCCATATCCCGAGGCTCATTTAAAGCAGCATGTTGCCAAGCTCCACTGGAAAAGACATTAAGTAGATAAAGGCCCTCAAATTTGCCCCAAGCTTGGAAAACTACAGAGGTGATCACTGCTATTCATGTGTAAAGACATTAGACTATATAGTGTTGTTGAAAATGATTGGTTCTGTTGTCTAGTTCTTTAGAGCCGTGGTATTTGTTGCAAACACGGAAACATCTAAGCGAGGTGGCTGCCCCAGAACCTTTTGAGGGAGTGAAAAATGATTTTCCCACTTCTGTATAGTTGGCGAAATGTGCTGTTTTGATGTGTAAGCTGGTCCGTCTGTTTATTTTGTTAACAATGTAATGTGATAATTTCACAAACACATGTTAAAATGTGTGGACTGTATCAGGTTCTGGAGCTTTTTTTGTATAAATATGAATGTTAAAAAAGTAACTATGTAATTTAAAGATCACCTTTAAATGACATAGTTTGCAGATACTTCAATAAATATAACATCTAAATTTGTAAAAGTATGTGTAATAATTTAAATAGAATCAAATTGATTAAATCAAAAGATTCCCAGCTTTTACTAATAAAGACTCTATAAGAAACAAATAATCATCAAGATAATTTGCACAGTTGTTTAATTTAGTATTTATTAGCATATATGTTAAAAATACATTATAAACTTTAGAACAAAACAGAATGTGGTCAAAAAAGGTCCAAAAATATATTTCTTGCAAGCTTTTACAAATATACCTTCATATTCACACACACATACAAAATATTCATAGGTTCATGCACATTTACATCTGTATTTTTTAAGCATTGCCACTCTGTGCTGCTTTCTCCTTCATTATTGTTACAGAAATTGCATGCCAGTTTGGAAAATAGACAACTACTAGCTATTTTTTTCCAACATAAAGGTTAGGCAAGGATATTTCACTATCACACTTCACCAAATTGTGTATACTATTGTGTATACTATTTTGTTTTTATTTTTTAGGTACTTCATACCATATCTACATATTAGGTCAATAAAAGGGTTTAAAGTGTATAATAGAATTCCTTCACTCCACTCGTTAGCTTATATTTTTTAGAACCATCAACTGAAGAGCCTCTACTCATTGAACAGTAGCCATGACAACAGCACTATACAAGATGCAGTGATGAGACTTATCTTGTGGCTCACTCCATGCGACACATCTGCAAAGTGATAAGAGGACAAAGAGAATTCCATAAGTAAAATTCTTTGTGAAAGTAAAAATGTTCCTTTTTAGAGAGCAACAAGTTTTCTTACTTATGCCGTCAACAGTAATGGAATTGATGTCAATGTCAAAAGCTGTAATCGAAGGTGCTGCCTTAATAAGAATATCTGCAATTGCATTGTTGGAAGGAACAGAATTTGAATTGTAAGTGAGGCTCATATCTTGGATAATGGATCCATTTCTGCAACGATAAAAGAACACTTGTTAATGTCTGTACTGTAGGAAGGAACAGGAAACATGGCCACAAAAAATACCTGAATGAAGTGACTGTCAAAAACCGGAATGATGGGGATGCTTGCTGAAAAAATGGCTCAAGCTATAAGAAACAGAACAAAACAAAACAGGAAGACAAAAACATTATCATAGATGTGAAGTTATGTGGTGTTGTATATTTTTTCAAATGTTTACAATTATATCCTCTGTTGTCTGGTACAAACAGTAGATGATAAAGGCTGTGCAAAGTTTAAATTGTTTGACAAGGAAAAATTATTTTGTTATTTGTCATTTATAAAACCAATTATTTGCTTAGAATAAAGCTTAATGAAAATTAAAAAAAAAAAAAACCTACTGTAGACTTTAGCAGCGCAGCTCGATTTTGGAAGGCTGCTGATGATGAATCCAGCAATTCAATTGTAAAAATTTCTGTTGCAGATCTAAAACTCAGTCGTTTTATTGTCAATGGCTCAGCGGTTGGACATGCTGTTGTTGTAAGCAATTGTGAGGAAATCCCCAAACAACATTTACAACAAGGTGTAATAGTGGGAACAGGTGTACTTGTAGTTGTTGTTGATACAGTAGTGGTGGTTGTGGTAGTCGTGGTTGTTGTTGGGGCGGTGGTTGTGGTAGTCGTGGTTGTTGTTGTTGGGGTAGTGGTTGTGGTAGTTGTGGTTGTTGTTGGTTTGGTGGTTGTGGTAGTTCTGGTTGTTGTCGTTGTGGTTGTTGTTGGGGTGGTGGCTGTGGTATTTGATGTGGGTGTTGGTATGGTGCTTGTGATTGGGGTGGTGAATGTTGTTGGGGTGCTGGTTGTTGTAGTAATTGTAGCTGTTGTCATTGTTGTTGGGGTGGTGATTGTGGTAGTCATGACTGTGGTTGGAGTGTTGGTTGTCATTGTGGTTGTTGTAGTGGGGGTTGTGGTAGTCATTGTGACTGTTGTTGGGGTAGTCGTTTTGGTAGTCATGGTTGTTGTTGGAGTGGTGATTGTGGTAGTCGGAGTTGTTGTCTGGGTAATTGTTGTCATCGTTACTGTTGTTGGACTTGTGGTTGTAGTAGTCATCGTGACTGTTGTTGGGGTTGTGGTTGTGGTAGTCATGGTTGTTGTTGGAGTGGTGATTGTGGTAGTCGGAGTTGTTGTCGGGGTAATTGTTGTCATTGTTACTGTTGTTGGAGTGGTGGTTGTAGTAGTCATCGTGACTGTTGTCGGGTTGGTGGTTGTGGTAGTTACAATTGTTGTTGGTGTGGTGGTTGTCACAGTCGTCATAGTTTTTGTTGGGGTGGCGGTAGTCATTGTGACTGTTGTTGGGGTGGTGGTTGTGGTAGTTGTCATACTTGTTGTTGGGGTAGTGGTTGTGGTACTTATGGTTGTTGTTGGGGTGGTGGTTGTGAAAGTCGTCATAGTTGTTAGAATGGTGGTAGTTATTGTTACTGTTGTTGGGATGGTGGTTGTGGTAGTCATCATGGTTGTTGTTGGGGTGGTGGATGTCATAGATGTGGTGGTTGTTGGGGTGGTGGTTGTCATGGTTGTTGTTGGGGTGGTGATTGTGGTAGTCGGAGTTGTCGTTGGGGTAATTGTTGTTGTAGTCATTGTCACTGTTGTTGGAGTGGTGGTTGTCGTAGTCATCGTGACTGTTGTTGGGGTTGTTGGAGTTGTGGGTGTCGTTGGAGTGGTGGTTGTGGTAGTTATGGTTGTTGTTGGTGTGGTGGTTGTCACAGTCGTCATAGTTTTTGTTGGGGTGGCGGTAGTCATTGTGACTGTTGTTGGGGTGGTGGTTGTGGTAGTTGTCATACTTGTTGTTGGGGTAGTGGTTGTGGTACTTATGGTTGTTGTTAGGGTGGTGGTTGTGAAAGTCGTCATAGTTGTTAGAATGGTGGTAGTTATTGTTATTGTTGTTGGGATGGTCGTTGCAGTAGTCATCATGGTTGTTGTTGCGGTGGTGGATGTCATAGATGTGGTGGTTGTTGGGGTGGTGGTTGTCATGGTTGTTATTGGGGTGGTGATTGTGGTAGTCGGAGTTGTCGTTGGGGTAATTGTTGTTGTAGTCATTGTTACTGTTGTTGGAGTGGTGGTTGTCGTAGTCATCGTGACTGTTGTTGGGGTTGTTGGAGTTATGGTTGTTGTTGGGGTGGTGGTTTTGACAGTTGTCATACTTGTTGTTGGGGTAGTGGTTGTGGTAGTTGTTGGGATCGTGGTTGTGGTATTTGTCGTGGGTGTTGGGGTAATGGTTGTGGTTGGGGTGGTGGTTTTGGAAGTAACTGTGGTTGTTGTTGGGGTGGTGGTTGTTGAAGTAGTTTTTGTTGGGGTGGTGGTAGTCATTGTGACTGTTGTTGGGGTGGTGATTGTTGTAGTTGTAGGAGTCATTGTGGCTGTTGTTGGAGTTGTGGTCATCTTGGTAGTTGGGATGGTGGTGGTATTTCTCGTAGGTGTTGGGGTGATAGATGTGGTTTGGGTGGTTATTGATGTTGTGGTTGTTGGGGTGTTGGTTGTGATAGTCACAGTTGTTGGGGTGGTAAATGTTGTTGGAGTGGTGGTAGGGATAGTTGTTTTAGTTGTTGTTGGGGTGGTGGTGGTTGTAGTGGTCGTTTTGGTTGTTGTTGGGGTGGTGGTTGTGGTAGTGGTCGTTTTGGTTGTTGTTGGGGTAGTGGTTGTGGTAGTTGTCTTAGTTGTTGTAGAGGTGGTGGTTGTGGTAGTCTTAGTTGTTATTGTTGGGGTGGTTGTTGTCTTGGTTGTTGTTGGTGTAGTGGTTGTGGTGGTTGTTGTCGTTGTTGTTTGTGTAGTTGTGGTAGAAGCAGTTGTTATTGTATCACAGATTATAGGTATTGTAGTAATGGTAGCTTGTACATAACCCGGGCACAAGTCACAGTTGCATCCACAGATTTCACTGCCATTAATGAAAAGTGCTTTTGATGGCACATCATATGTATCTGCTGGAGTACCTGTAATAAATATAGTAATTTCACAAGAATATATTTTGAAATTTATTGGAACATTCATTTAAATGTATCTCATTTAATAACTTACAAGTCGCTATCAGCAGAATCAATAGCATTTCTCTCAGTCCCATAGTGCTTCGATGTCTTATCTGAAATACTGAAAAGCGTGAAATCTTAAATTATATTTGAGTACACAAATGCATCTTCAATCAATCTCTTTCTTCTATGCCGTACAAGTGTCATAACATTACATTCATCTTTGATAGTTATCAGATCTTTATTTTCACTCTATTACACTGAACTTATTTTTCCATAGTTACTACTATAATCCACCTTTTGCAGAACATTTATTTAATGTATCCCCTGCGGATGGAAAGGATACAAAGGAACACAGATTCAATATATTTCAAACCTATTTTTTTCGTATTTTATTTAAATTGGCTAGACACTTTTTTATGAATCAAAAGGGAGTTTGTGATAAACCAGTCAAAATTTTTGATACTGTTAAATTTGCTCTCAATCCCACAAATACAAATATGTAAGAAATCGACCACAAGCATAACATATATATATAACTGTGTGTGTGTGTGTGGGTGTGTGGGTGAGAATGCATGTTTGAGTATGCATGTGTGTGCCCTGTGACAGACGGAACTTTTTCAGAATGTGCAAAGCCGGTTTTAAATACTTCATTCTTGTTATTTTTGTGGTTTAGATCACATTTTCACAAAAAATAGACTATTTGATCCATGGTCCAGTGCCATAATGTACAAATAAATGTTACCTGGTAAAACATTGTGATTAATTGTGATTTATCCCAACACAAAAGTTCAATTAATCAGATTTTTTTTGTAATCGATTTACAGCACTAATTTAAAATAATGTTCTAAATGTAAAGTTTAATGTGTGATTTCATATGGTGATAATTCCCTGATAATAAATGGTCAGCAAATACTAAGACTAAAAAAAATTATTGTGATTATTAGTGATTCATTTTGTTTGTATTTTTTGTAATTTTGTTTGCAATTAATAAGTTATTTTTTAATTGATTCCTTTCCCTAAAAGATGTGTGTGTGTGTTTATATTTGTCCCTATTCAATCAGTCAATCAATCAATCAATCAATTTAGAAGTAACACAGAACCTCCAATAAAGTTTAAAGGCATAAAAAAGTAAAACAGTAATAAAATAAAAACGTACCTGTATAAGAATTAAACATTTGAAAAAAATATAGTGAATGAATAGCTGAGGTCCAACAATGGAGGGGTTCCTTCCTTTACTGTTGCGTCTTGAAATCTTGTTTTGCTAACTTTTAGACAGCTCATATTTATCTGCTTTGACTGCTGTAAAGGGGTGGATGATGTTAATCTACTGGTATCTGATTTCAAACAAGTTTCATGCCTGAGGCATATCCAAAGTGGAAATGCAAGTTAGTCTTTCTACTGAAATTTTCAAAAAGACATTTTTAAAATTTGCTTGGTATTCAAGAGGTGTGGCTTGCTGTTGCTTGACAACCACATAAAACATCACCTTAAATTTCTGGATGGACTGTGTCACTGATTGTTCAGTCTGTTTTTCTGACTCTTAATAGCCATAGTTAAAGCAATCTACTTTACGTTTTACCATATGAACTTTTAATAATTATGATGCATTTTTGCTTCTCCAGCATATTTCAGGCTAAAGTAAAACATGACTTTCTGCTCTAACAACGTTCGTATTTTGTTTTTTGGTTTTTCCGTTTTTGGGTCACAAGCAGCAGACGTGCGTCTCCTAAAGTCTACGACTTTTAAAGTCTTTTAAAGCTGCTCACAAGCGACTTTAATCACCAAGCTACTGCAAAACAGCTACCGCAACAAGGAGAGTTGAATATGACATGGATAACAACACTGCTGGAGCTTGAGGCTAAGCTATCACCACTGTTACAACTCGTTTTATCACAGGAACTTTCAATAATTATCAGGTATTTTTGCTTCTCCAATATATTTTTAGCTGGTTGATACATTGTGGATTACATACAAAGGCAGCAAAAACAGTGATGCTTATTTCTGGGAAAAGAAATCTCCAAGCTGTAAACAAATGTGAAAAAGTGAAGTCCCATTGGTGTTTCTCTGCCTCTTTTTAAGCGAAGAAATGTAGTGACTGATCTAATTATTTTAGAATTGATACAAGTTTTGAATAAAAAAATATTCTTCTAACCTGCACTGTAATACAGTTTCCTAATAATAAGTCTCTAACACTGTTGAGATTTTCTAAACAAAGTGCAAATTAAGTTCTGGTTCCTCCAAGGTAAAGTAAAATGGGTTCTGGTCCTTTCTTTCTAGAACTGGGCCTCTCCAAAAAAAAGAAAAACAAATCATCAGTGGGTGAACCTGATCGGGTTTTGTTAATAAGACTCGTCCAGAACCCCCTTTCTCGTGGGTGCCCCCCCCCCTCCTTGCGGGGTGGGGGGCTGTCTCACTCTGTGACGTCAGATCATGAGAACCCACTCGTTTTTGTGGGTATGGGAGGGGCTGCTGTTTAGAGTGCAGGTTTCTAGAGGATTACTCTGAAATGCGTGAACTGATCAAGACTTTGGATTTCTTAACAGTGAGGATTGAACAGTATCATATACTTAAAAACACGAAAAAGTCATTTTTTCATTGTATGGCCCCTTTATTCCAAAAGATGGCATTTAGAAATACCAAGTGTCTAAGGTTTGAGGAGCAGATCGTTTTTCTTCTGTTTTCTTCTTCTACATTCTTTTTTAATCAATAAAAGCAAAATGGTGCCATATTTAGCTTCTTTTCCCAGTACTGTCACTCCTTGGGCAAGGCACTTAACCCTGTGTAGTTCCAATGGTGTGTGAATGCGTATGGATTCCCGATTATGTTCAGAGAGGCAGTAGGCGTATTCTGGCAGCCACGCCTGTGTCAGTCTGCTCCTGGGCAGCTGTGGCTACATTAGTAGCTTACCATCACAAAGTGTGAATGAATAATGGATTTACTTTGTAAGAACTATTATCCAGATAAAATGGCAATTACACATTTTTAATCAAACATTTCACAAAATGACAAACGCTGACTGAGCTTTAAAATCTTCTTGAAGTCATGAGGTTTTGAGAGCATGTTTATTTGGATGCATTAATAACAACCAGCAGATGTCACTATTTCCAACTGAAACGATCCAATCAGTGTCAATCTCAGTCCAGTTGTGCAAAGTTGTTCAGTGCGTCACGAGGCCATCACTATTTTCCACATGTACAATGATTGCAGTCACAGGTTGTCAACCAGAAAAAAATGAAGATCTAGCATTCCTTCAATTCAAAACTTCACATAAAGCTTTGCAAACATAGACTTTTGGTTTTGATATACACTGCACCTGAATTTAAACTTTAGAATTTTTCAGATATAACTTTAGAATTAGGAATATGCCTGCCCCACTCCTGCACCTCTTCTGGGTGAGATACCTCCACTTCTCTGACATCTGAACAATTCTCTTTCTCAAGCGTTTCCTGTCGCCAGAGTTTTGACAGTTTTGCATTACCTGATTGGTTCCACTTAATTTGACTCTCATTTTCACCCTCCAGACCAAATTCAGTGGTTTACCCCCAAATCCAGCACCTTAAATCTGAACGTTAAGCAGAGAGGCATTGAGCCACATGTTTAGACTCAACCATGGATTTCACCCTCTGACCTTCCAGTATCAGGGCGGACATTTATTTTAGTTGACAGACTTGAGTGTTGTGGCCAAAATGTCTCATTTTAAAAACTGGCAAGTTGATTGGGTTGATGGCTGCAGTAATTCCAAGTATCTGTGGTATGCAGATACAGGCAGTAGCAGTAAAAACAGAGCAGACAGGAGAGGGCAGCAACGAGAGAAAGATAAGGCTGCCAAATTCATATGCACATGTATGGATGTATGAATGCATGTAAATAAATTTCATTCTGCATTTGATGAGACATTCTTGTATTTGTATGCCCAAGCCTTATCAGTGTAACATTTTGTTTTGTACCTGTTAGGGTTCCAATGGTGACCATAGAGGCCAAACTTGTACTGCTGGTAATTGTCAAAGGGTATTTTGTAAAAGATTTGCAAAGGCTCCATTGATATATGACAGCTGGAATGTGAAGAAGTAAATTAAGTGTTTCCTACTAACAGGCACAAGCAAGATATCACGCAACATGACAACCTAACAATGGGGCTGCAATTATTATTTTGGAGCTCATGATTGCTTTTTATGTGAAAGCACTAATAGCTGCAGGCTTACACCAAATTGAGTTTCTCTTTTTCTTTGAGTCTTAATCTTTCCGCCCCTTAGCACCAATGAGTTACAACACCACAGCCTACCTGAGTATTGTTGTTGACCATGTCTATCCCTTTATAACCACAGTGAACCACCTTCTCATGCTACTTCTAGCAGGATAAGGTGCCATTTCATAAAGCTAGAATCATCTCCGACTGGTTTCTTGAACATGTAAATGAGTTCACTGAACTCAAATAACCTCAACAGTTACCAGATCTCAACTCAATAGAAAATTTTCAAAATGTGGTGGAACGGGAAATTGGAATCATGGATGTGCAGCAACTGCATGAGACTATCATTTTAAATTACACCAAATTCTCAGACCTTGTTGAAACTGTGTCACAAGGATTAAGGCAGTTTTGAAGGCAAAACAGGGTCCAACCCAGTTCCAGCGAAGTATAACTAAAAAAAGTGGTCAGTTAGTCTATTTCACCTTATCAATTTTGCAAGTAAAGGTGACCATGGTAATTGGAGAACTCTGGGCACTAACTGCCAAACTGGGGGAGTGGTTACATTAGATCCCTGGAAAAACATTTGACATTGCAGTAAAGAAAAGTTCCATGCTAGGAACAGAAATTATACAGCAAGGGACCCTCAAGCTCTCAGGCCTCTTGTAGAGGAGATTGTATTTTAAAATTCATCCTCTCTAATTCAATTAAGTGCTGGTAAATCAAAAATTGTTTTCAATGCAGTTCTGCAAATAGTCCAATGAACATTTCCAACTGAGATATTCAGATGCATTTAGCTGTCAAAGATTCATCATTCAAACATTTTCAGATAATTTAACCAAACCCATTCATTCTTGGGAATAGGATTTGAGAACATCTAAGCATGTTCTTACATAAGCCTTAGATGATGATCTAAGGATAGGACTGGAGGCCTTTTGGCAAAGATTTCTTTGCCGTTTTAGCTGCTAATTGCTGTGAGCAAACTTGGTCTTAAATGGGTACCTAAAAATGTCAATAAAAAGTTTATAATATGCATTGAATCAAACTGATTAAATCAAAAGATTCTCAGCTTTTCCTAATAAGGACTCTATAAGAAACAAATAATCATCAAGATAATTTGCACAGTTGTTTAATTTGGTATTTATTAGCATATATGTTAAAAATACATTATAAACTTTAGTACAAAGCAGAATATTGTCAAAAAAGGTCCAACCATATATTTCTTGCAAGCTTTTACAAATATACCTTCATATTCACACACATACAAAATATTCATAGGTTCATGCACATTTACATAGATATTTTTTAAGCATTGCCACTCTGTGCTGCTTTCTCCTTCATTACTGTTACAGGTTAGGCAAGGATATTTTACCATCACACTTCAACTAATTGTGTAAACTATTGTGTATACTATTATTTTTAGGTACTTCATACCATATCTACATATTAGCTCAATAAAAGGGTTTAAAGTGTATAATAGAATTCCTTCACTCCACTCACAGCTTATATTTTTTAGAACCATCAACTGAAGAGCCTCTACTCATTGAACAGTAGCCATGACAACAGCACTATACAGGATGCAGTGATGAGACTTATCTTGTGGCTCACTCCATGCGACACATCTGCAAAGTGATAAGAGGAAAAATACATTTTCATAAGTAAAATTCTCTGTGAAGGTAAAAATGTTCCTTTTTAGAGAGCAATACGTTTCTTACTTATGCCGTCAACAGTAATGGAATTGATGTCAATGTCAAAAGCTGTAATCGAAGGTGCTGCCTTAATAAGAACATCTGCAATTGCATTGTTGGATGGGACAGAATTTGAATTGTAAGTGAGGCTCATATCTTGGATAATGGATCCATTTCTGCAACGATAAAAGAACACTTGTTAATGTCTGTACTGTAGGAAGGAACGGGAAACATGGCCACAAAAAATACCTGAATGAAGTGACTGTCAAAAACCGGAATGATGGGGATGCTTGCTGAAAAAATGGCTCAAGCTATAAGAAACAGAACAAAACAAAACAGGAAGACAAAACATAATCATAGATGGGAAGTTATGTGGTGTTGTATATTTTTTCAAATGTTTACAATTATATCCTCTGTTGTTTTTTTATGTTAATGAGGAAAACCTGTCTGGTACAAATAGTAGTTGATAAAAGCTGTGCAAAGTTTAAATTGTTTGACATGGAAAAATTATTTTGCTATTTGTAATTTATAAAACCAATGTATTTGCTTAGAATAAAGCTTAATGAAAATAAATAGACCTACTGTAGACTTTAGCAGCGCAGCTCGATTTTGGAAGGCTGCTGATGATGAATCCAGCAATTCAATTGTAAAAATTGCTGTTGCAGATCTAAAACTCAGTCGTATTACTGTCAATGGCTCAGCGGTTGGACATGCTGTTGTTGTAAGCAATTGTGAGGAAATCCCCAAACAACATTTACAACAAGGTGTAATAGTGGGAACAGGTGTACTTGTAGTTGTTGTTGATACAGTAGTGGTAGTTGTGGTAGTCGTGGTTGTTGTTGGGGTGGTGGTTGTGGTAGTCGTGGTTGTTATTGTTGGGGTGGTGGTTGTGGTTGTTGTTGGGGTAGTGGTTGTGGTAGTTCTGGTTGTTGTCGTCGTGGTTGTTGTTGGGGTGGTGGCTGTGGTATTTGTTGTGGGTGTAGTTGGAGTGGTGAATGTGGTAGTCAGAGTTGTTGTCGGGGTAATTGTTGTTGTAATCGTTACTGCTGTTGGAGTGGTGGTTATAGTAGTCATTGTGACTGTTGTTGGGGTTGAGGTTGTGGTGGTCATGGTTGTTGTCTGGGTAGGTATTGTGGTTGTCATGGTTGTTGTTGGGGGGGTGGTTGTGGTAGTCACTGTTGTTGGAGTTGTGGTTATCGTGGGTGTTGGAGTGGTGGTTGTAGTTGTCATCGTGACTGTTGTCGGGTTGGTGGTTGTGGTAGTTACGATTGTTGTTGGTGTGGTGGCTGTCAAAGTCGTCATAGTTTTTGTTGGGGTGGTGGTAGTCATTGTGACTGTTGTTGGGGTGGTGGTTGTGGTAGTTATGGTTGTTGTTGGAGTGGTGTTTGTGACAGTTGTCATACTTGTTGTTGGGGTAGTGGTTGTGAAAGTTGTTATAGTTGTTGGAATGGTGGTAGTTATTGTTACTGTTGTTGGGATGGTGGTTGTGGTAGTAATTGTGACTGTTGTTGGGGTGGTGGATGTCATAGATGTGGTGGTTTTTGGGGTGGTGGTTGTCATAGTTGATGTTGGAGTGGTGATTGTGGTAGTCGGAGTTGTCGTTGGGATAGTTGTTGTAGTCAACGTTACTGTTGGTAGAGTGTTGGTTGCAGTCGTCATTGTGACTGTTGTGGTAGATGTGGCTGTCGTTGGGGTGGTGGTTATGGTAGTCATGGTTTTTGTTGGGATGGTAATTGTGGTTGTCATGGTTGTTGTTGGGGTGGTGATTGTGGTTGTCATAGTTGTCGTTGGGGTAATTGTTGTTGTAGTCATTGTTTGTGTTGTTGGAGTGGTGGTTGTAGTAGTCATTGTGACTGTTGTTGGGGTTGTGGTAGATGTTGCTGTTGTTGTGGTAGTCATGGTTGTTGTTTGTGTGGTGATTGTGGTTGTCATGTTTGTTGTTGGGGTGGTTGAGGTAGTCATTGTAACTGTTGTTGGGGTGGTGGATGTCGTAGATGTGGTCGTTGTTGGGGTGGTGGTCGTCATAGTTGTTGTTGGGGTGGTGATTGTGGTAGTCGGAGTTGTCGTTGGGGTAATTGTTGTTGTTTTAGTCATTGTTTGTGTGGTTGGAGTGGTCGTAGTAGTCATTGTGGCTGTTGTTGGGGTTGTGGTAGATGTGGCTGTTGTTGGGGTGGTGCTTATGGTAGTCATGGTTGTTGTTGGGGTGGTAATTGTGGTTGTCATGGTTGTTGTTGGGGTTATGCTTGTTGTAGTCATAGTTGTCGTTGGAGTAATTGTTGTTGTAGTCATTGTTTGTGTTGTTGGAGTGGTGGTTGTAGTAGTCATTGTGACTGTTGTTGGGGTTGTGGTAGATGTAGCTGTTGTTGTGGTAGTCATGGTTGTTGTTTGTGTGGTGAATGTAATAGTCATTGTAACTGTTGTTGGGGTGGTGGATGTCGTAGACGTGGTAGTTGTTGGGGTAGTGGTTGTCATAAGTGTTGTTGGGGTGGTGATTGTGGTAGTCGGAGTTGTCGTTGGGGTAATTGTTGTTGTAGTCATTGTTTGTGTTGTTGCAGTGGTGGTTGTAGTAGTCATTGTGACTGTTGTTGGGGTTGTGGTAGATGTGGCTGTTGTTGTGGTAGTCATGGTTGTTGTTGGGGTGGTGGATGTTGTAGACGTGGTCATGGTTGGAATGGTGGTTGTCATAGTTGTTGTTGGGGTGGTGATTGTGGTAGTCGGAGTTGTCGTTGGGGTAATTGTTGTAGTCATTGTTTGTGTTGTTGGAGTGGTGGTTGTAGTAGTCATTGTGACTGTTGTTGGGGTTGTGGTAGATGTGGCTGTTGTTGTGGTAGTCATGGTTGTTGTTGGGGTGGTGGATGTCGTAGACGTGGTCATGGTTGGAATTGTGGTTGTCATAGTTGTTGTTGGGGTGGTGATTATGGTAGTCGGAGTTGTCGTTGGGGTAATTGTTGTTGTAGTAATTGTTTGTGTTGTTGGAGTTGTGGTTGTAGTAGTCATTGTGACTGTTGTAGGGGTTGTGGTAGATGTGGCTGTTGTTGTGGTAGTCATGGTTGTTGTTGGGGTGGTGGTTGTCGTAGACGTGGTCATGGTTGGAATGGTGGTTGTCATAGTTGTTGTTGGGGCGGTGATTGTGGTAGTCGGAGTTGTTGTTGGGGTAATTGCTGTTGTAGTCATTGTTTGTGTTGTTGGAGTGGTGGTTGTAGTAGTCATTGTGACTGTTGTTGGGGTTGTGGTAGATGTGGCTGTTGTTGTGGTAGTCATGGTTGTTGTTGGGGTGGTGGATGTCGTAGACGTGGTCATGGTTGGGATGGTGGTTGTCATAGTTGTTGTTGGGGTGGTGATTGTGGTTGTCGGAGTTGTCGTTGGGGTAATTGTTGTTGTATTCATTGTTTGTGTTGTTGGAGTGGTGGTTGTAGTAGTCATTATGACTGTTGTTGGGGTTGTTGCAGATGTGGCTGTTGTTGTGGTAGTCATGGTTGTTGTTTGTGTGGTGATTGTGGTTGTCATCGTTGTTGTTGGGGTGGTGGTTGTGGTAGTCATAGTCAATGTTGTTGGGGTGATAGATGTAGTTTGTGTGGTGATTGATGTTGTGGTTGTTGGAGTGGTGGTTGTAATAGTCACAGTTGATGGGGTGGTAAATGTTGTTGGAGTGGTGGTAGGGATAGTTGTTTGAGTTGTTGTTGGGGTGGTGGTGGTTGTAGTGGTCGTTTTGGTTGTTGTTGGGGTAGTGGTTGTGGTAGTTGTCTTAGTTGTTGTAGAGGTGGGGGTTGTGGTAGTCTTAGTTGTTGTTGTTGGGGTGGTTGTTGTCTTGGTTGTTGTTGGTGTAGTGGTTGTGGTGGTTGTTGTCGTTGTTGTTTGTGTAGTTGTGGTAGAAGCAGTTGTTATTGTATCACAGATTATAGGTATTGTAGTAATGGTAGCTTGTACATAACCCGGGCACAAGTCACAGTTGCATCCACAGATTTCACTTCCATTAATGAAAAGTGCTTTTGATGGCACACCATATATATCTGCTGTAGTACCTGTAATAAATATAGTAATTTCATAAGGATATATTTTTTAATTTATTGGGACATTTATTTAAATGTATCTCATTTAATAACTTACAAGTCACTGTCAGCAGAATCAATAGCATTTCTCTCAGTCCCATTGTGCTTCGATGTCTTATCTGAAATACTGAAAAGTTTGAAATCTTAAATTATATTTTAGTACACAAAGGCATTTTCAATCAATCTCTTTGTTCCATGCCGTACAAGTGCCATAAAATTTAATACATCTTTGAAAAATATCAGATCTTCCTCTTTCATTCTATTACACTGAACTTATTTTTCCATGGTTACTACTACAATCCACTTTTTGCAGAACATTTATTAAATGTATCCCCTGCAGATGGAAAGGATACAAAGGAACACTGTTTCAATATGTTTCAAACCTTTTTTTCAATATTTTATTCAAATTGGCTAGACACTTTTTTATGAATCAAAGGGGAGTTTGTAATAAACCAGTCAAGATTGATACTGTTAAATTTGTTCTCAATCCCACAAATAGAAATATGTAAAAAATCGACCTCAAACATTTAAAAAAAAAAACTGGAGATTATCAAACAAAAAAAATCATC
>NC_050529.1:13433840-13470452 GCF_002922805.2 Oryzias melastigma | reverse complement strand
TGTGTTTCTACATTTCTAATAAAACATCTACAAACAACTCCTTACATGTCTTTATAAAATGTGAAATTGATTGATAAAGTTCCAGAAAGAAATATCACAGACTAGTTTTAGATTCTTGGGTCTACCTTGAAAAAGAGATCTAATCTTAATGAGACTTCTTGGTAAAATAGTGATTATATTTTGTTTTAATTCCCTGATAATAAATGGTCGGAGAATAATGAGACTAAAAAAAACTTTTAGTTAATAATTGTGATTAATTTTGTCCAGGTTTGCGAATAATTAGTTAATGTTTTTAATCGATTCCTGCCCCCAATATGTGTGTGTGTATGTGTGCGTGTGTAATTATATTTGTCCCTATTCAGTCAATCAATCAATTTAGAGGTAACACAGAATCTCCAATAATGTTTAAACGCATAAAAAAGTAAAACAGTAATAAAAGAAAAACGTACCTGTATAAGAATTATACATTTGAAAAAATATAATGAATAAATAGCTGAGGTCCAACAATGGAGGGGTTCCTTCCTTTACTGTTGCGTCTTGAAATCTTGTTTTGCTAACTTTTAGACAGCTCATATTTATCTACTTTGACTGCTGTAAAGGGGTGGATGCTGTTAATCTACTGGTATCTGATTTCAAACAAGTTTCATGCCTGAGGCATATCCAAAGTGAAAGTGCAAGTTAGTCTTTCTACTGAAATTTTCAAAAAGACATTTTTAAAATTTGCTTGGTATTCAAGAAGTTTGGCTTGCTGTTGCTTGACAACCACATAAAACATCATCTTAAATTTCTGGATGGACTGTGTCACTGATTGTTCAGTCTGTTTTTCTGACTCTTAATAGCCATAGTTAAAGCAATCTACTTTACGTTTTACCATATGAACTTTTAGTAATTATGATGCATTTTTGCTCGTCCAACATATTTCAGGCTAAAGTAAAACATGACTTTCTGCTCTAACAACGTTCCTATTTTGTTTTGGTTTTTTTCTGGTTCCAGGTCACGAGCAGCACAAATATGTCTCCAACTCTCCTAAACTCTACTGCTTTTAAAGTCTTTTAAAGCTGCTCACAAGCGACTTTAATCACCAATCTACTGCAAAACAGCTCCCGCAACGAGGAGAGTTGAACGTGGCATGGATAACAACACTGCTGGAGCTTGAGGCTAAGCTATCACTGCTGTTACAACTCGTTTAACATAGGAACTTTCAATAATTATCAGATATTTTTGCTTCTCCAACATATTTTTAGCTGGCTGATACATTGTGGATTACATACAAAGGCAGCAAAAAACAGTGATGCTTATTTCTGGGAAATGAAATTTCCAAGCTGTAAACAAATGTGAAAAAGTGAAGTCCCATTGGTGTTTCTCTGCATTTTTTAAGCGAATAAATGTAATGACTGATCTAATTATTTTAGAATTTATAAAAGTATTGAATAAAAAAATATTCTTCTAACCTGCAGGGTAATACAGTTTCCTAACAATAAGGCTCTAACACTGTTGAGATTTTCTAAACAAAGTGCAAACTCGGTAAGTTCTGGTTCATCCAAGGTAAAGTAAAACATGACTTTCTGCTCTAGCAACTTTCTTTTGCATGACACACCGTTTCACTTGAATAACAAAAACAACAACTTCACTACACAAACAGTACAGAGTTGAACTGAGGACATTGGGAAATGCAAAATACTGCATTTTGAAGTAAAAAAGAATAACCCTTGTGCTATCCTAGGCATGTTTACATTAAAAGTGGGCTCATCAATATATATTTATTGGAAGCTTTTACAAATATACCTTCACATTAACAAACAAAACATAATTATGGGTTTGCGCACATTTACATAGCTCTTTTCTAAGCATAGTACTGCTTCTCAATGCTGCTTTTTCCTTCTGTTAATTGTTATTGCATAAATTACATGTAGGTTTGGAAAGTAGACGCATATTACCCAATTTTTCTACTCTAAAGGTTAATCAAGAAGATTTTATTATCACACATCATCAATGTTTGTGGTATGCTATACCCTTTGTCATGCCATATCTTCAATTAAAGGGTTTTAAGTGTATAATAGAAGTCCTTCACTCCACTCACAGCTTATAATTTTTACAACCATTAACAGAAAGCCACTAATGATTGAACAGTAGCCATGACAACAGCACTATACAGGATGAAGTGATGAGACTGATCTTGTGGATCACTCCATGCGACACATCTGCAAAGCAATTAAAGGACAAAGAGAATTTCATGAGTAAATCATTTGTGAAAGTAAAAATGTTCCTTTTTAGAGAGCAATAAGTTTTCTTACTTATGCCGTCAACAGTAATGGAATTGATGTCTATGTCAAAAGCTGTAATCGAAGGTGCTGCCTTAATAATAACATCTGCAATTGCATTGTTGGAAGGAACAGAATTTGAATTGTAAGTGAGGCTCATATCTTGGATAATGGATCCATTTCTGCAAAGATAAAAGAACACTTGTTAATGTCTATACTGTGGGAAGGAACAGGAAACATGGTCACAAAAAATACCTGAATGAAGTGACTGTCAAAAACCGGAATGATGGGGATGCTTGCTGAAAAAATGGCTCAAGCTATAAGAAACAGAACAAAACAAAGCAAAAAAGAAAATGATTGGTTTGAACTGAGCAAGTTGTTTGTGTATTTGTTCAATCATTTACAATTATATCCCATTTTCCTTTTGATGTTAATGAGGAACAGCTATCTGGTACAAATAGTAGTTGATAAAAGCTGTGCAGATTATAAATTGTCATGGAAAATGTATTTTCCTATAATAAAGTTTAATGAAGAAAAGAAACCTACTGTAGACTTTAGCAGCGCAGCTCGATTTTGGAAGGCCGCTGATGATGAATCCAGCAATTCAATTGTAAAAATTTCTGTTGCAGATCTAAAACTCAGTTGTTTAACTGTCAATGGCTCAGCGGTTGGACATGCTGTTGTTGTAAGCAATTGTGAGGAAATCTCCAAACAACATTTACAACAAGGTGTAATAGTGGGAACAGGTGTACTTGTAGTTGTTGTTGATGCAGTAGTGGTGGTTGTGGTAGTCGTGGTTGTTGTTGGGATGGTGGTTGTGGTTGTTGTTGAGGTGGTGGTTGTGGTAGTCGTGGTTGTTGTTGAGGTGGTGGTTGTGGTAGTCGGGATTGTTGTTTGTGTGGTGGTAGTTAAGGTTGTTTGTGGGGTCGTGGTTCTTGTAGTTGTCATGGTTGTTGTTGGGTTGGTGGTTGTGATGTTTATTGTTGGGGTTGTGGTTTCGGTAGTCATGGTTGTTGTTGCTGTGGTGGTAGTTGTGGTTGTTGTTGGGGTGGTTGTTGTGGAAGTTGTTATGGTTTTTGGGATCGTGGTTGTTGTTAGAGTGGTGGTTGCGGTAGTCCTGGTTGTTGTTGGGATGGTGGTCATGGTAGTCGTGGTTGTTGTTTGGGTGGTGGTTTTCGTGGTTATTGTCAAGGTGGTGGTGGTGGTTGTGGTAGTCGTGGTTATTGTTGCTGTAGTGGTTGTGGTAGTATTCTTAATTGTTGTGGTTGTTGGGGTGGTAGTCATGGTTTTTGTTGGGGTGGTAGTTTTTTTGGTTGTTGTTGGAGTGGTGAATGTTAATGTAGTGGTGTTATTGTTAGTCATCGTGGCAGTTGTTGGCGTGGTAGTTATGGTTTTTGTTGGGGTTGTAGTTGTGGTAGTTGTTTTGGTTGTTGTTGGGGTGGTTGTCTTGATTGTTGCTGGAGTGGTGGTGGTAGTAGTTGTCTCGGTTGTTGTTGTGGTAGCTGTCTTGGTTGTTGTTGGGGTAGGGGTTGTAGTCGTTGTTGGTCTAGTTGTGGTTGAAGCAGTTGGTATTGTATTACAGATTATAGGTATTGTAGTCATGGTAGCTTGTACATAACCTGGGCACAAGTCACAGTTGCATCCACAGATTTCACTTCCATTAATGGAAAGTGCTTTTGAATCCGCACCATTTATATCTGTTGGAGTATCTGTAAGAAATGTAGTACTTTTATAAGGATATTATTTTTATTATAGGAATATTCCTTTGAATATATCTCTTTTAAGAACTTACAAGTCACAATCAGCAGAATTAAAAAGACTTGTTCGAGTCCCATGCTTCGATGTCTTATCTGAAATGCTAAAAAGGGTAAAATCTTATTTTTTTTTGTATACCAATGCATAGTTATAATAAAGATATCAAATAAAATGTAATAAAGCATTAACCATTTTAATGCTCTGACTTTATTCTTCCCCTTTAATATATTGAATGATTTTTGTGTAGTCTCCAAATGTGGAGGCTACTAACCCAACAAAGGATCTTTCAATAAGCATTTACAATTAACACACACAACAGTAACAGTACATTTTTGACAGTGTTTAATTTGTTGTTAATCCCACAAATACAGACGTAAGAAAATGTACTACAAAAACTAATTTAAAATATATTCATAATATATATGTTAGTATTTGTCTGTTTCTACATGTCTAATGACATGACTACAACCAACTCCTTACATGTCTTCATAAAAAAATTAATTGATTGATGAAGTACCATAAGAAAAATATCTCAGCATAGATTTTGATTTTAATTTAATTTTAAAAGTCTCATTAAAAAATATGTAAGGTTGTCAGGTTGAACAAGTGTGGCCAGGTCTCCCTTGAAACAGAGATCTTACCTTAATGGGACTTCCTGGTAAGATATAGGTTAAACCAAATTAAAATGTACTGTTTTAAACTAATAATATCATGCCTCCAGCATGTGTTTGGACAGTTTTAAACTTTTACATTTTTAAAATGGTTTTTATGGAGTAACTCTGTGGTCTTTGATAAAAATCCAAATAAATCACACTTTAACTTGCAGATAGTCTTAATAATTGAGCACTGAAGATCCTAGATGGAAAACAAGTTAAAAACCACCATTGTCACATTTCTGGTTCTGTATGTCTTTATATGTGCCCCTTTTCAATCAATCAATTGGCCAATCAATTTAAAAGTAATACAGGGCTTCCAATAATGTCTAAAAGTCATAAAATGCAGAGTGGAAAAAGTAAAACAGTGATAAAAAAATACGTACCTGTATAAGATTTAAGGATTGGAAAAAATATAATTGATAAATAACTGAAGTCCAACAACGGAGAGATTGCTTCCTTTCCCAGTGAGTCTTAAAATCTTGTTTTGCTAACTTTTCGACAGCTCTTATTTATTTGGTTACACTGAGAAGACTACTGTAAAGGGGTGGATGCCATTAATCCAATGGTTTCTGATTTCAAACAAGTTTCATGCCCGTAGCACTTTATAAGTGAAAACGTAAGTTGGTCTTTCTATTCTTTCAAAAAGACATTTTAAAAAATGTCCTTGATAGTTGAAAGATGTGGCTCTTATTTGCTTGACAACAACAATAAACTTGTTGGTGGGCTGTTTGTTGCACTGTATATCTGTTCTTCTGACACTTAATGGCCGTAGTTAAAGCTACTGTACTTTTTATAATGTTTAGTAATTATTGTGCATTTTTGCTTCTCCAACATATTTCAAGCTAAAGTAAAACAGGATTTTCTGCTCTAACAATGTTCCTATTGTATAAAACACTGTTTCACTTGAGATAATTATTATTAAATATTCTTTTTGTTGTTTCCCCTGATAAAAAACTCAACACTGTTTATTACATGTTGTACAAGTATTATGTACTTATATAAATAGATCGTATGTGACAAATCTGCCCTTGGATTTTCAGTCAAAACACGGAACTAAAGTTACCATTTATGAAAAATGGACAAAGTTTTTTTTTTTTTTCAGCTTATATACTGTAGCAGTTATGAGCTTTGTAATGTAATGTAACATGCATTCTTTTGAAACAGTAAAACCCAGTAAAACAACCAAAGCAATTTTACAAGCCAAAAACTGAGTCATGTCTGTGTTTAAGGGACTGTACAGCCCTGGGGCCCATTTCAAGAAGCAGGTTCAACAAATTTAGAGTTCAAACCTGAACTCAAACTCTGTAAACTCAAATTTCTCGAACTTAGAGTTTCTGGTTTCAGAACAGCTGAAAAAGTTTGATTCAATCAACTTGAAGTTGTTGGAACGAGAATCACGTCTGAGTGTCGCAACCATAAAAATTCCTGATCAATGGAGTAGAGACAGCCCGATTCACCATGGCAACAGGAACAAACACCTGAGTTTTGTACTTCCGGTGACGAAAATTGTTGAGTTCCTGCAAGCATATGCCGACTACAAGCACATTTTCCACAGGAAAAGCAACACAGCTGCAGCGGTAAAACAGAGGGAGAAAATATCTGCAGAGTTAATGCGTACGACTACATTTGAATCATTTCAAATAATTAATAAATAATAATGTCAGGAAGGTTAATTTGTTACTTGTTAAGAAAGGAATGGTTTTTGATATGTTAATAATTTAACCGGTAATCTCCGAAATCGCATGAATTACCGTTTTTGATTCTGAATTCAGCTTAACCCGCTTCTTGAAACGGGCTGGGTTTCACAAACTTTCACAGGTTTGAATTATCTCTCCATCTGAAATCGAAAACTCAGAGTTTTCCTAAATTTGGAGTTCACGAACTTAGAGTTCCTACAGAACCTGCTTCTTGAAACGGGCCACTGATCAGCTATTGTTGTTTGTTTTCATTCCATCCACCTGATTCCTGTTAACAGGAATTTCCTTTGTCTTTAACCAAGGTGCGGCAAGTTTATCATTCTTTTTGCATTATCTAATTTCTTGAGAAACAGCGGTCAAACAATAAATCTGTCATCTAGTTTGCTGTGATTAAAACAATTGAAAGTAAAGTCTGAATGTTTTAATGGAGCCTATTTTTTCCACTAAATTTTTTCACATGGAGCCTTACTTCACTGTGAAGAACTTTTTAGATGATTTCTTCAGCAACACTGGAATATCATCACATTTGTTTGTCAAAGAAATAGTGGTAAAGATTTAAAAGTCCACAACAGTGCCTTGTTTTGAAAGGATCTTTGTAAAGCTGGTTGAACTGTTCAACAGTTTTCCCATTTTCAATTATACTGATTGTAGATTTTAAGAGAATCTTCAAGTGATATTTATATATTGGTTTGAAAAAAAGGTTCATATTTTTAAATAAAAGTCTATTGTCCCAGTTGGTCTTTATTGTACAGTAATTTACAGAGAAGCCACAACTGACTTCACAGTAGCCATGACAAGAGGACTATGCAGGATGCAGTGACGAGACTGATCTTGTGACTCACTCCATGTGACACAACTGCATGAAAAGAACAAAGAATGCATTAGTACATTTAGTTGTCAACAAATACAGATTTATGGGAAAATAGTCAGTTTTCTTACTTGTGCCATCAACAGTGATAGAATTAAGGTCAATGTCAAAGGCTGTAATTGAAGGTGCTGCCTTTATCAAAACATCTGCAATTGCAGAGTTCGAAGGAACGGAATTTGAATTATAATAGAGATTCATTTCTTGAATGATGGATCCATTTCTGCAAGGACATTACAATATTAATGAATTAGCACACTGAAAGCATTGAAGACACAATACTAAGCCAAATACCTGAATAAAATCACTGTCAAAAACCGGAATGAGGAAAATGCTTGCTGAAAAAATGGCTCAAGCTGAAAAACAAAACAAACACATGTGTGAGAAGTGAAGAATTTGTGTCTTTTTCCAATTATTTACTAGTATTTACTCAAGTGTCTATTTGTTTTTAAGAAAATGTCTCGAGAAGAAAGAAAATTGTCTATTTACTGTTTAAAAAATACATTGTGCATAACAAACTGAACTATCATGTTTATTACTTAATTATCCTTTGGTTCATTTCATTTTTTTTAGAGGTTGTTCACTACAGGAAAATTGTCAGGGTCAAATGGTTTAACATAGAATCTTCTTTTGTTATATTTTATGTAACTAAAGCATGTATCTGCTTTCAATCAAACTCAACAACATGAAACATAACCTACTGTAGACTTTAGCAGTGCAGCTCGACTTTGAAAGGCCGCTGATGATGGATTCTGTAAATCAGTGGTGAAAGTTGCTGTAGCAGATCTGAAACTCAGCCGTTTTACTGTCAGTGGCTCAGGTGTTGTTGTTGCTTCTGTTGGACATGTCGTTGTAAGCATTTGTGTAGAAAGTCCCAAACAACATTCACAACAAGTTGTGTTACTGGTAACTACAGCAGTTTTTGTGGTTACTAATGTAGTTGTAGTATTTGTGGTAAATTCAGAAACTGTTGTTGTGTTTGTGGTAGTAAATGCAGCTGTTGTATTAGTTAATACAATTTTAGAGACTGTTGTTGGGGTTATTACAACTGTTGCTGCTGTCGTTGCATCTTTAGGAACACTTGTGGTTGTGGTGATCAATTGTAATGTTTTACCAGTTGTAACTTCAGGGATAGTTGCTGTTGTGGAAATTAGATCAGGCTTTGTACTAGTTGTCATAGCTTTAGGGGCAGTTGTCGTGGTAAATGATATGGGTGTTGTACTAGTTGCTGTAACTTTAGGGACAGTTGTTGTGGTAACTGATACAGGTGTACTTGTTTCTGTAACTTTGGGGACAGTTGTCGTGGTAACTGATACAGATGTACTAGTTTCTGTAACTTTGGGGACAGTTGTCGTGGTAACTGATACAGGTGTACTAGTTTCTGTAACTTTGGGAACAGTTGTTGTGGTAATTGATACAGGTGTACTAGTTTCTGTAACTTTGGGGACAGTTGTTGTGGTAATTGATACAGGTGTTGTACTAATTGTTGGAAATGTAGGGCCTGTTGTTGTGGTTATAAGTATTGATACAGGTGTACTAGTTGATGTAAATGTAGGGGCTGTTGTTGTAGTTGTGAATATTGATACAGGTGTACTAGTTGTTGTAACTTTAGGGTATGTTGTTGTGGTTGTGAGTATTGATACAGGTGTACTAGTTGTAACTTTAGGGTATGTTGTTGTGGTTGTGAATATTGATACAAGTGTACTACTTGTTGTAATTTTAGGATATGTTGTTGTGGTTGTGAATATTGATACAGGTGTACTAGTTGTTGTAACTTCAGGGATAGTTGTGGTTTTGGTTATCAATTCATTTGTTGTAGTAATCGATGTAATTTTTGAAAGAGTTGTAGTGGTTGCAGTGGTTGGCACGGGGCTTAAAATTGTGCTTGTGGCTGAAATAGTGGTAAAGTTTCTCGTGGTTGTGGTTCCTGAAACAACTGTTGGGCTATTTGTAGTTGGTTTAGGATTCGTGGAGGTTGTTTGTAAAGTTTGTGTGGTTGTTGTTGGAGCAGTAAAAGTTGTAAGTATATTGTTTGGTGTGTCTGTGATTGTTGTTGGCTGAAATGTGGCTGTTGAGATTCTAAGTGCTGAGGTGAATTTTTCTGCTGGGGTTGATAAGGATATGGTAGATACAATGTTTTCTGTTGGTATATATACATTCATAGTTGATGTTGTTGGACCAGTGAGTGTAGTTGCCTCCAGCATGGTTGTTGGACTACTTGTTTTACTTTCAGTTGAATACATTCCAGTTGTTGTGGTTTTCACTGTGGTGGTTAAACCATTAGTAGATGTTAATGGTGTAACAGAAGTGACTATTTGACTTGTTGGAAGTGCAGTTGTGATTGCATTTGGTTGAATGGTGGTCATTGATATTTTAGCTGTTGTTATGGGTTCAAATGTTGTTGTCTTTAATGTAACTGTGGTTGGTGAAACTGTAGTAGTAGAGAGGACAGGTGTAAATACAACTGAGGTTAATGTTGCATTTGTTTGTGTTTTTGTTGTAATTGCAGTTGATATTAGACTGTTTTCTGTGCTAGAGGGGAATTTTGTTGCGGTGAACTCAGCAGTAATAGCTGGTTGAGATTTTGTGGTTGTTGTTGATGCAGTATTACTTACAGGTGTTGTAGGTGCAGATGTGATTGTTGTTTTCAGAAAATTGATTGTTAATGTGTCAGCAGATGTGGTGGATTCATTTGTTGTTGCGGTTAATGAAGATTTGGTAATGGATGGGTTTGTTATTTTTGTTGTCTCTATATTTGGAGCATTTGTCAGTGTTGTTGGTACAAAAGTGACTGTTAATGGAGTAACCCCGATGCTGGTGGAGACTTTGGTTGTTGAAGTGTTACCAATTGTAGTTGTTTGAGCAGTTAGAGGTTTTGTTGTTGTAGTAGTAGTAATAAGTGTGCTAGTGATTGTAACTGATTGTGTGGGTGTTGTTGTTATTATTGAAGCTGGTCCAATGCTAGGTGAAGTAGAAACACTAAAAGTGGTAGTAGTTGGGGCTGGATTCAAAATAGTGGTTGAGATTGTTGAAGTCGTTGCAGATGTAGTTGTTTCTCTATTAGGAATGGTTGTGGTTGTTGTTGGGTAGGCTGTAATAATAGTTGAAATAGTTTTAGGAGCAGCTGTGGTTGTTATTGTATTTGTTAGGGTGGATGTGGTAGTGGTTGAAGTGGCTATTGGAACAACACTGGTTATACTTGATGTTGAGGTAGTAGTAGTAGCTGTGGCTGTTTTAAGAACAGTGGTTGTTGTTGGAGTTGTTTCTGATGTGGGTGTTTTTGGAATAACAGTGGATGTTGTTTGGGTGGTAGTAGTGGTTGCTGTTACAGGAACAACTGTAGCTGTTATATTTGTTGAGGTGGTTGTTGTAGCAGTTGTAGCTGTTTTTGAATCAGAGAATTTTGTTGTTTGGGTGGTTGTCGCAGTAGTTTTAGGAAAAACTGTGGTTGTTGTTTCTATCTGGGTGGTTGTGGCTGTAGTCGTTTTTGGAACAGCTGTGGTTGATGTTGGGTTTGTAGAAGTAGTTGTTTTTAGATCTATGGTTGTTGTTAAAATGGTGGTGGATGTAGATGTATTTGGAACAGCTGGGATTGAAGTAGTTTTTGTAGTAGTAGCTGTTTTAGGAGCATCTGTGGTTGTTGTTGTAGTGGATGTCTTGATTGAGTTTGGAAAAACTGTGGTGGTATTTGTTGATGTGGCTGTGATGAGTATTGCAGTCGTATTCGGAACAGGTGTGGTTGTTGTCGAGGTGGTGGTAGTTGTATATGTTGCAGTTGTTATTGGTCCAGTTGTAGTTGAGGTGGTTGTTGCTGTATTACAGATTGTTGTAAGTGCAGCTGTGGTAGCTTGTACGTAGCCCGGGCACAATTCACAGTTACATCCGCAGATTTCACTGTCCGTGGAAAGTGCTTTTGATGACACAGCAGAAATGTGTACTGGAGCATCTGTAATAGAAAACATTACATAAAGTCTTTTTTATATCCTTAGGAATATTCATTTAAATCCATTCAATCATTAACTTACATGTCACTGTCAGCAGAAGCAATAAGATTACTTCAAACCCCATAGTGCTTCAGTCTCTCCTTTGAAATACTGAAAAAATAGTAGACCAGTACATAGTTATAACAAAAATATGAGCGTTAAATCCATAAAAACATATCTACTTTCTCCTAACCTCCTTCATATATCCACTTTATTTTGTACTTAAACAATTACTGTGTGTAGTTGAAGACTGTAAAAGAGCTTCTTGTAATATAAAAGCGCATCGAACAGCATGGTATTTAGATTTTAAAGTTTATAGAAGTCATAAAAAGAAGAGTTAAATGTTTACAAAAAAATAATGAGTTGTGGAATTTTAGTTGCTGTTCCGTGTATACCACAAAACCAGGTATAAAGGTGCATTTACACCGAACGTGATTCACACAGAAGAGGCGGCCAGTACAGGGGTGTTCTGTGGCGAATTGAAGTCACACGGCGCAATTTGAGCGACTGTTGTGGCGTTGACTACCAGGAGCTCAATTTGAGCAGCGCGAATCTGGCAGCGCAGCCAAAATGTAAATATCTGAAGCTTGACACTTGGCACCTTCCAATCAGGAACTCAGCTTTGAATATGTGATGATTTTAGTGACGTTCGCTCCCGTGGCTGGGCTCACTTACTCCATATGCTGGCAGACAGAGAGCTGCTGTGGGGTGTGGAGTCTGCCAGCTCTGGCCAAATCGAATCATTTGAAAAAAGAAAGGAAAAAAGGTTCACATATTTTTCCCCCGTGGGTTAATACGAGACAGTTAGCCTTCAAGTTCACTCAGAGATATATAGAAACAATATATAGAAACACAGCAGAAGTGGTTATCATACAGACTCAACTCCCTGTACCCAGAAAATAATTAATAACAATCATATACACTCAAACATGGACACATGAATACAGAGGTTTTTGTACAGCTCTTCCCACTAAATAAACCTTATTTATCAATATCTTCTGTGTCTTCTACGCATTCTAATTGAGAAATCCACAAAGTTCCTCATAGCCATCATCCTGGCTGGTAGCTCCTCCCACATGCATGAACACATTGTTTGACTGGCGACATCCAGCAAATTATCTGCATGCAGAGCGGCGGGAAACGAAAATTTGCCACCTGAATCTGTGTGAATGTGCCTTTAGACATCAGTCATGTAGGGCATTAAAAGTTTTTTGTCTGAGGGCATTAAGGCGTTAGTTCCAACTGCCCTTACGTATGAATACAGACTATTTGTGGGAAATAAATAGGTAAAGCTGTACTGGGAATACAAGTGGTCCGCAGGAAGCATCAAAGTTGGAGACCACACAGTCAACTGTAGCGTCAAAATATTCATGTGCATTTTTTCTACCAGCATGCTACAAGCGACTGTTCATAGTGAACGCCTAAACAACATGCAAGGGTAAGTAAGGAGAGACGCAGGCACATTGTAAGGATTTTTCTTGTTTGTCTACACCTTCAAATCCTATGCACTGCTCAAGGAGCCTGTTGGTGCAATTCATGTGATAAGTGTACGCTCTTTGTCTGCAGCCTGTTAGAATTGAAAAAATAAGACAATCAGAGCATAGTTTGTGTGGGTATCCTACAGACGACCTACACATACTTAGGAATCACCTGCACACCCTATGTGTGCAACATTTGCGCACAGTCAGTTACTGCTAATATGCACACCTTATTCACAACAAGTGGGGCGTAAGGGCACAGTACCACAGCTTCACCCATATGTCGTAAGTATTTGTTACTCACATTATCCTTACAAATACTTTGACACATCACGCTCATTGAAATTGGAACGTTCAGTATTCAGGATGTCCCTTAAGCCTCTAAGCAACTGCGAGAAGTACCTGCAATCCCCTTAACCCTCATGTTCTCTTATGGGGTCCAGGTAACCCCACCCTTACATTGATGTGAGATCCCTCCCATGATAAAGGTGGACAAAAGAAAATAATTGGGAAAAAAAAAAAGTTCCGCATACTGTCTTGTGGGGTCCAGATGACCCCACTTTTAATGTAAACATGTCTAGGATAGAACAAGGATTATGATGCGGCTGCTCCTGCCTACAACCTTCCACGGGCCTGGACAACCCAAAAACCGACAGCACCCATATGCGGCAACCCACCGTTCTGGTGAATGTGACAGAGACTTGAGTATTAGAATCTCATTGTGAAAATTGAGTTCAGCTTATTTAGGCAATATGTTGTGAACTGGACAAGACTGTGTTTTTAATCAATTATTATTATTATTATTATTTTTTTTTATTTTTTTTGGTAAGTGCTGAAATAGTTTTCAATTCCACAAATACACATTTATAGAAAAAAGGTCTCTTAAAAAATAAAAATAAAAGAAGGAAAACAACATTTGAAAAACTACCTGGAGAACTGTACATTTTTATACTATGGGACATTGTCATATATTTGGATTAAAACATGAAAATAGAATTTTAAAATACATAATATTAATACTGTAAAAGTTATATTTACACTCATTAAAAAATAACATGACTTCCAGAGAACAGTACAAAAAATCAAACAATTGTTTTAAATACCCACTTACCTGTTTATAGATAAAGGACTATGAAAAAAATGGCTGAAGTCCAACAATGCAGAGGTTCCTTCCTTTACTGTCACTGCTTAAAATCTTGCACAACTACCTTTTAGACGGCTCTTATTTATTTGCTTACATTGAGAAGGCTGGGTCAAGGGGGTGGATGCTGTAAATCCATTCACAAGAGTAGACAAATTTCAAGGAAGTCTCGTGACTGAGGGAATGTATCACAGAATAATACAAGTTATTCATTCTACTTAAAGTTTTAAAATACTCCAAACTAATTTGTGTGTTTTTTAGTTGTTTTACTTCTATATGGTGAAATATATTAAACAATGTCACTGATTGTGGCACAGTCTGACTTTTATTGGACATAGTTGTGGTAATATTTTATGCTTATCTAATGGGCCTTTTTATGACACAGCATATTTCAGGCTGGTGATAAAATGTAGATTAACCATGAAGGCAGCAACAACAGTGATGCTTTGCTTGAGGAGATCTCAAAGTTGTCAATATGAAAATAAAATGTGTGTGAATTTTGGAATGCATAAAAGAACTGAAAAATTAAATATTTTTCTATTGTGGGAGGTAATAGTAAGTCTCCCAAAAATATAACCACTGATATGTATTATCTGTAATTTCACAAAAAAATTGTATCCACCGAAATCTTTCGAAATTTGTCCTAATTGAAAACATGTTAAATTTCTTAAGTTTTACCATTGTTTTTGACAATTTAAATCCTGATTCTTTTATGTTTACCTCAAGATGAGAGCGCAACAGAAGTTTTTTTTTTCATTAAACTAGTTGTGTTTCAAGGAAGTGTTTGTTGCTGTCACAAACGGCAGCTGAGGCGTTCGGATCCACGTGCAATAGTTTATTGGGAGAAGAAACAGGGTAAAGGGTGGTACTGGGCGCTGAGGGATCAGACAGGAGTGAGGACACACAGTGAGGAGTGGGACGAGGGCAGGTTAAATAATAAGGGACTGATGGGATAACTGAAAACAGGTGAGAGAAGTTCCAAGGTGAATGCTGGGGTGAAGTGAGGGGAGAGCTCCCTCTGGTGGCAGGAGGAGGGGGGCTCCAGGCCACCCTGACAGTTGCAGCTTCAAAATATAGAAATTAATACAAAATGAATACTTTCCTTTAATTATGGGAAGAATGGGATATGTGAACCAAACAAAAATCTGGTAAAATTTCAGTAAAAATCAGTCCTGGTATTATCTAAGATGTGTTTTTTGTTTAAGATTTTGTTTTTATGTTGAGGTCATGCTTTGTTTTTTTGTTTGTTTGCTTTTGTTTTTAGGTTTTTGTACAATGACACTAATAACCAGGATTCAGTGTCTATAGTATAGCAAACATATTTTTCTATTTCTCTTGTACTTTGAGACATTTTTACCAAGCCCATCTTGGGTTCAGAACTATACTACAAGTTTGTCTATTTTTGAACTGATACCCCCCTCCAGTTTTAGGGCATGCAGACAATAATGGCACTCCCTGACTCAGTTACTGCCAGTAAAGAAGGACAATCGTGTTTACATTGCAAATGAAAAGGCACAATCAGAAACAGTTGAAAGGTGCAACCTAGTATTGATTAGAGGACTATAGTGCTAAGGTGTGGTAATGACAGGGAATTAGGTTGAAACATAGGAGTGTTGAGCAGAAAAAAACACAAACTCCTACTCACTTCACTGTAGAATGGTGAAAGAAAAGACGTAATTATTCTTAGAAAGGCAAGGCAGGGCAGATTGTTTTACTTGAGTTCTTGACAAAAGAACAAATCACATAAGGCTCTTTTATATATATATATATATATGTATGTATACATAGTGGGGGTGTAAGTTGATTTGATATTTCAAGCTGATTTGTGATTGCCAGTTTGGTTCAGTTTCAATATGGGTTCAATTTGAATTGATTCACTGACCTGAGATTGATCCAAGACATTTATAGCCAAAAAATGTAACCAGCGTGATTTAGAGATAAATACCTGGTGAAAAGTGTAGGAGACTTTTTCCAGATCCCTTATATTTTTTTTACAAGATAATAAAGTGTAAATTAAATATGTATACAAATATACAAGTAAATAAGAACAATCCATTATTAATAAGTCCTAACAAATTTTTCATTTTTTTTCTAGTGCCTGAATAAATTAAAGTATTTCACATCTTAGTTCCATTAAGTTCCGCCCATTGTTGTTTTCTACACAAAAATTATATAAATGGAACATTATTAGACCATTTTACATCTTTGTATGGTCACGTCTTTGCAAAATTCAAATTGGAACATAATAAAAGCTTGATCATTTTTTTGCTTCCATCACGTGTGTGTTGTCTGCAGTGATGGCACTTGGTTGTTTTTACATTATAGTAAAATAAACCTACAATATCTCAATCCAAATGGCTAAAGACAAGACAAAGACAAGGCAAGAGACAAAAAAAGACAAGACACTAGACAAGACAACCATTTATTAATCCATCACTGGGAAAATGTGAATGTTGCAGCAGTACATACACAAGTAAAAAGGCAGGATAAGCGTGTCAGGATAAAAATAAAAGAGTAAAAATATCAAATATTGCTCTCCCTGTTTACAAAAACAGAGAAATCAAGGGAATTGCCCTAGGTGTCATTATTATTTAGAATAGGTGAGAGTAGTTGCTGCTTCTTCTGACCATAGTTATATAGTCAGATCAAATGCAAGTCTCTTTATGTGTCTATCTCTCTAAAGGTGTGTGTATCTGCCAAATAAACAGTTTGTAGAAAGAGTTAACTTCACAGTCAGCTGTATATCCGTATTTCTGTTAGTCCTTCTTGTTATGTTGTTTTCTTTTGGTAGAGTGCATAGAGTGATTGCGAATTAATGGCTTTTCAAGATTGAACCTTTGGCAGCAAGTTTTCATTTTTCCACCATCTCAAACACTCATATTTACAAGCAGTGTACAAGAATCACCAAAGACTGCTTTATCAGCTTTTAGTCACTACTTTGTTAACTCCTTTTATTCCTTTTCCATTTGTTCCTTTTCTAGGAACAACTCTTAGACCTTTTTCATGAGACCTTTACAAAAAGTTTTGTACAACAAATAGAATAATGGGTCACCTGCCATGCATTTTCAACACCTATGCATACAACACATGCTTGGTGGTTTCAGTGACACATTCAGCGAAAGCTTTTAAAAGGCTCCCATGAATGTCACACAACAAGGTGTGGGGATTCCTACAAAATTAGAAAGTGTAGTCATAACAGATTGTGTGGACAGATTTTCAGTAGACTAAATCCTACACAGGATTACGGTATGCATAACAATGAGTAATTATCTATTAACAGTCTCTGGTTCTACTTGATTCCAGATGAAGACCAGACACCTCCTCCATGACTGTTAATCTGTTTATTTTTAGGCCAACTATAGGAGAGTCTGACTGAGTTTAAAGAATGTCAATAAATGTTAATACATTTTACAGCTTAGTCTGGTTTACTTTCACACACTGTATGGACCATTTATGCAGGTCCAAGCTTGGTCACTTTAGGGCAGAGGGGTTTCAAACTTGCAGCCCGCAGACCATCTGCGGCCCCCGAGATGATAATTTGCGGCCCGTCTTCATGTGAAAGATTAATGTTAGTGCGGCCCGCAAGACTGAAATGAATGACAGTTGTTGTGTGCAGAGCTGAACGAACCAATCACAGTGGGGTATATGGCTCTGCTGTATGGTCATTGTCATTATTTTATTATTCATTAAGGATTTTTTTATTCATTTTTTTAATTAATTAATTAATTGCATTCATTATTTTGTGTTACAAAAACAGATATTTGAGAACATTGGAATGTTTTATCAGTGCTTTTCTTGTGGAAATGCGGCCCAGCCTCACCCAGACTCTGGCTCCAGCGGCCCCGAGCTAAACTTAGTTTGAGGCCCCTGCTTTAGGGGGATGTTTCATGAACAAGAGTGGTGAAAAAAACATGAAAAAGAAAACCAGCTGAACCCATATATGAACTGGAGTAAAAAGCACCTGAATGTTCTTACTACACCATGTTTACTCACACATTTTATAACTTTTTAACCAACGTTGTTCCCTTACTCAGGCAATGTGGGGATTCTTTCATGGGCTATACAGTTATTAGTGCTCTCACTGCACAGCGAGAAGAGAGATTGGGCTTTAATCGCTCTGATGTACTTTTAACGTCCAGTTCAGTATGTTGCTGACATGGAGCAGTTTTGTTCAAAAGTTAAACAAATCTCCCAAGACTTGTCCGGTCACAAATAATGAGTTGACTCCAAAATATACTGTTTTTTTTTTGTGTTTTTTTTAGTGTAGGTGCCTTTCGAGCTGTACCTAAAACTGTTCCATCTTTCTACACACCTTGACTATAATAATTCCTAATAGTCACTGTGTTCAGTGGGTCTAGGTTCACAAAACTGAGTAGAAAGGAAAACAGCTACTGGAATCATTGACACTGAATACAATTTTGGAGAAATCTTGAAAGATTAAACTGGTGTGCAAGATTTTTAGTCTCTTCTGTGTGTAAAGAGATTGCTTACTATAATGCTTCAAAACATGCGGCTGTGGTACAAAGGCAGAGTGGTGGACCTTAGATTAGAAGATCACAAGTTCAGTTCCCACTCTGCACACCCAAGTGTCTTTGAGAAAGACACTGACCACATTGCTCCTAGTGGTTCCAGTTTGCTGATAGTGTTTGTCATCAAAGTTCCGATCAGTGTGTGAACGTGTGTGTGAATGGAACTGGGCTTTCAAAGAAGGTAGTAAAGCGATATATAACCAGACCGCATTTATCACAAAGCCCTTTATGGTGGATGTATTAGCACGTCAACTGTAAATGTCCTATTCTTCTTATGCTTTAAACCATAAACTAATCAGTTTTAAATTACAAAATTTGTTTAATAGCGTTTCATTTTCTTAGAACTGACACCTGTTAATACATTTACATTAGTGATTTATTAAAAGTTTTTTTTTTAATCCAAACTAAAGTAAACAATAATAAAGGGATAAAATCAAGCTCTTTAAAAGCAGTTTGGGATACTTCAGAAACAACTTTACAGAAACCGTGTAATGTTTTTGAGAAAATCATTTCGAACTGAGGAAGGAGCTACAGTGTTGTTAGCTGTGGGGGAAGTTGAGTCAGAGGGTGTGTTTCTTGGAAAGTGCCTAATCTGACTGTTGTTTAAATGTAAACACGTTCAACCTAGAATGGTTTTCTGGACAGACAACATTCTTGCAAGAACGTTTGAATGAATCTGTTGATGGTTCAATGATTAAAAAAACTGGCTGGTATATTTTTCTTGTTGAAAAGTTTTCTGAATTTTGAAAAATTCCACTCAATTAATCTTTTGATCTATTGTAGATTCATTCCCAGTGGCTTTTTAAATTATGATTATGCTGTTTTTAGCCAAAATTAAAAAAAAAAGTCTGACATTTTCTTGCATGTAGTTTCTGTCCATCAGAAATTCACATGGATTTGTGGGTAAGACTGTTGGCATGGAGTAAGCACATCTAGTCATCTATTTATTTGTGTTGTCCCTATACCTTACAGCTCCTCATATTCCTAACCTTACATTCCCAGTGCTACAAAAAATAGTGAGCAATATTGTAGCTACCCAGCTGAACAGTTTTGGGCAAGTGGCAGCTCAGATGAGGAAAACAAAGACATACATAGATCTAGTCGTCTACAAGTGGATTAGAGTGGGAGAGATTTCTAGTGGATCGTCTGTGCTCCAGTTCTTGGCCGTGGACTGCGCCTCTGGCTCTTCTTGGTTGTGGACCTCGCCCCTACCAGTCCCCCAGTCCTATCTATTCTAATACGTAGTTGTAGAGTTAGGTAAGCTAGACTGTAAAAGTGAAACATTGGATTAATTAACAAAAGTTCAGTAATTTGTTACAGATTGTTGCAGGATTAATTTTTTATTAATGCACCACTCTATTTGTGTGAAAGTCATGAAAAGGTTTCTTTTTTACGAAAACCGCACACTTTAATCACATCAGTGAGATTATTGAGGTAAAATGTATCACCAGAAATGCTGCTAGTTGAATACTTTGCCATAATTTGTCCAACATTTGCTTTTTTGTGGGTGCACTTTGATAAGCGCTTCCAGACTGAGAGCTTTAAGAGCTGACTGTTGTTGATCTGTCTGGAGGTCTGTCCCGCCGTCAGTAGAATTCTCGTCAATAGTGACTTCCCTCAAACTACAATTTATTCAATGCATCCAAACTCCTGGTGCCTTTTTTCAAGATTTAAGTGTTTTTGACAATGGACCAGCCAACTCGTTTTTGTCGAGATGTGCATTTTTAAGTCACAGGACCATTCAAGGCAATTACCCAGATGGGATTGAATTAAAAGAATCTAGAAATTCACATGGTCTGTTGTATAACAATTAAAAAAGCAATTTCTGTGATTCTTCTATTACATTCTGTCTTTTACAGTTGAAGCGTACCTTTTGTGACTGATCAATACTTTTTGTTGCCCCAATGTATTTGATGTTTATTCATCTATTTATTGCCCTCTCTGTCTTTTTAGTTCTTTTGGTGAACATTCCATGTATTTGTTCATTGAGGCATAGTTGAATCTGAAGTAAAAATGTTTTTACAGCAGTGGATGTCTGAATTAATTTATCCTTCTGTCTCATTAAATGTTCCAAATTAACAGAAAACAAACAAAAAAAACAAAAAAACAAAACACTTCAAGTCATGGCAGAACTCCGGCAATACTCATACAAGCAAGGACACATGTGACAAGACCGCCATCTTGTGGTGTGTATATTGAATACTTTTGCTTCTTTTTTTCTTTTGCCATATTCAGATCTGCTGTAGGAGATTTAATTGTAAAATAAATAAATACATATATATGGTCAACATATATATTTTCTGAGTGAATATTTTATAGCTATATTTCTGATTAATTCATATTAAAATTAACTCCAATAAAAAATTGTTCTTTTGGTATTTTTCTCACAATGAAGGAAATATACATATAAAAGAATTCAGATTAAAATTACATTTCTGAGTATTTCTTTATTTATATAGTTGTAAATCAGAGGCACACACAAAAATGCCATTGAAAAAGGTTTAGTCCCTTGTTTATGTCCAGACTGAGCAATGTTCATCTTCATGCAGTTTTGAAAGTCTTAGCTACTTCTTTCAGATAGATGATGAGGAAGTAAGATTAGCTACACCATATTACTAAAAGTATTGGCTCATTCATTGAAATGATCCAAACCAGGTGTCCTAATCATTGGCCTGGCCACAGGTGTATAAAATCAAGCGCTCAGACTGTTTTTATATAAATTTATGAAAGAATGTTCCGATCTCAGGAGCTCAGTGAATTCCAGCGAGGAACTGTCATTGGATGCCGCCTATGCAACAAATCCAGTTGTGAAATGTCCTCATTACTAAACATTCCACAGTCAACTGTCAGCTCTATAAGGATTCAAGGACTCAACTCAGCTATCAAGTGGTAGGCTATGTAAACTGACGGAGAGGGGTCAGTGGATACTAAAGCACATGGTATTAAGAGGCTTATGAATTTCTGCACAATCGCTACAGAGCTCCAAACTTCATGCGACCTTTAGATTAGCCCAAGTACAGTTCGCAGAGAGCTTCATGAAATGGGTTTCCATGGCTGAGCTGCTGCATCCAACCCACACATCACCAAGTGGAACGCAAAGAGTCGGATGCAGTGGTGTAAAGCACGCTGCCACTGGACTCTGGAGCAGCAGAGACGCCTTCTCTGGAGTGATGAATCATGCTTTTCTCATCTATAAATCTGATGGAACAGCCTGGGTTTGGAGGTTGCCAGTAGAACGGTAGATTTTGGATTTACATTCTGCCAAGTGTGAAATTTGTTGGAGGAGGAGGAATGATAGTGTGGGCTTGTTTTTTAAGAGTTGGGCTTGGCCCCTAGTTTGAATAAAAGGAACTTTGCTTCAGGAAGCCAACACATTTTGGACAATTCCATGCTCCCAACCTTTTGGAAGAATGGTCAAAAGTTCCCATAATCACTCTCACTTTAAAAATGTTAATTCATGTGGTGGAGCATGAGCCGTGTCTTTCTTGAGGAGTTCGGGTTTGTGCCTGCGTTCAGAAGGGTCGGGATGCAGTAATACTCAGGACTCCTGGGTGGCGGGCTGCTAGTCCTGGCCTGAATTGGGCTTTGTGCTGGGCCCCAGGTGCAGCAGGGGGACTCTTCTGTGATTGGGCTTGGGGCTTGCACTTTCCATGCTCCTGTAACCACCCACTGGCACTGGGAGGCCCTTTGATGGTCCTTTCGGCCCTGGTCTGTGCGGCTGATTTCCTTGATCTGATTCTCCATGCGGGAGTATAGGGGCCTTGTCTTCAGCAGTGGGCTTGAGTTAGGGAGTGATAGAGCACTCTTCCACTTCTGTCTCACTTTCTATATTCCATCATTATTCTCAATAAAATGCAGACACTCACCTTTACACAAATATATGTGTGTGCACTCAGTTATAAAATAAGCTTGACGTGTTTGTATGCATATGTATGGGATGGTGAGCCTACCTACATTTGTATTGTGTTGACTTGTACTGTATGTGAAGGTTTTTGCAGTAATATTTGAATGACTGTGTGCAAGTGTGTCTGTGGAGAGGCCCTTTTGATAAACATCCACATTTAAAAAGTGATAATAAAAAATCTTGATCAACTTATCTCCTTGTGTAATTCTACCCCCCCAACTTCACATAAGAGGCCCAAACCATGATCTGATTGCTCAGCTGCTGAAGAATACAAAAGTAGCTGACATTTATATCTATTGTTCTGGGGAAAAAAAAAAAAAAAAAAAAAATCCGCCCAGTGAAAGTTAGGCCTGATCCGAATACTCCCCTTCTCCCTTCCCCTTGATTTGAAGTGGCGAATGAAGTCAAAGTCGTGTCCAGATTATTATTTTTTAAGTTTCACACTCCAAACAGAGGGGTCCAAAGTCCGCTATCGCGAGAGTAAACCGCGCGCGAAGATGCTCTTTTTCTTACCTTTGGTGCGCTCTGAACCATAGGAATTGTAAGTAATGACTTTATGTTGTAGTGTGACCTTTTTAAAGTCATAAAACTGCGGTTGTTAAGCATATTCAACCACTGGAAGCGCCGCGCTAATGCTAGCAGACAGGCGATGTTGATGACGTCATTGAACGGAAGTCACGTCTGAAATATTAGACACTATTTTTTTCATCACCCTCCGTTTGGAGCAAGCACAGAGGGGTAAACGAAGGGGAGAAGGGGAGAATTCGGATCGGGCCTAAATATTACCTGTTATTCATTAACCAAATTGTGCCAGATATATATGTAAAATGAATAGATTGAGACAAACCAAATGACACAGCGTTTAATTTAGTAACAACTATGCAAGAAAAAGTGCTTAGACAGTGTCATGCAGACTTCATGATTGAGGGTGCAAAACCATTGACACACATTTAAATAACAACAAAAGCTGAACAAAAAAAGAGTTTATAACGAAGGATTGCAAATAACTCAACCTATTTCAACGGAATGAGTTAGATTCTTCAAGGTTGACAAACCATGTTTGGACAAGAAAAATAAATTCAGAAAATCATCCTCTTAAATAGATTGCACATTTAAATATTAAGTTTTATATCTCATCTACTTGATGGACAGTACAATTAACTTCATTTTTAAAATGTTCCTTCCAAGTCATTTAAAATCTCTTCATCAGAAGGTTTAATATATTTTCACTTCATTTTCCGAACGAAGTAGTTGCTGTAAACTTTTCATGTTGATTTCCAAAAACACAAGTTACTGTTGACTTGACAGTATCCATGACAGCATCACCATGAAGACTGCAGTGATGAGACTGATCTTGTGAGTAACTCCTTCTGAAACCTCTGTAAAAAAAAAAATGAAAGAGAAGGCATTGCATTAAACTATTAATTTCTTATTTTTTTGCACTTTGTGCAAACGTTTGTAACTTTTTTCTTACGTATGCCATCCACTGTAATGGAAGTGGTGTCAATGTTAAACGCTGTGATTTGTGACGCTGCATTAATCAGTACATTGGCAATTTGAGTGCCACTCGGAACTGACGTAGATGCGAATCTAAGGTTTATTGTGTTGATGATTGATCCATTTCTGGAAAAAAAGTATGAAAATGATAAGTCATAAGTAAGTTTAATGGTATATTTGAAGTTTTTATCAGAATATCACAGTTACCTGAAAGAAACCACAGTCAAAAGGCGGAATGAAGGAAGTGCTTGTTTGTAGAATGGCTCGAGCTGTGGACAACAGATGTAATATCTTTTAGTATTTAGAATTAATTTATAAAAAAATAAAACCTAAAGAATTGCACTTACTGTGGACTTCAGCATTGCTGCTCGATTTAAAAAGGCTTCAGATGAGGAGTCCAACAAATCAGATGTAAATGTTTCCAAAGATCTAAAAATCAATATTTTTATTGTAATTGCCTCAGTAGTTGTAGTTTGGGTTGTGGTTTGGGTTGTAGTTTGGGTTGTAGTTTGGGTTGTAGTTTGAGTTGTGAGGAGTGCAGTTGCAATAGTATTTGGGCTTATCTCTGTTGTTGCAGGTGTTGAAGTTGTTATATTCGTTGAATTAAATATAATTGTTGCATTTGTTGGATTAATTTCAGGGATCCCTGCAAAAAAACAAAGACAAAATATGATGAAAAATAATTTGAAAAAAAATTGGCAAAATACATATTGTACTCTACAACAATCATTTAAAAAATCTTTGACATTCCTTTTCAAGAATCACTGGTGAGCTTCAACATCACTTTTCTTGGGAGTTGATATTTTTTTGCATGTAAGGACAAGCAAGTAAATTGGTTATGAAAGTGAAGGATTGCTTTCAATAAGTCAATACAAAAAAATTGGGAAAAGTGAGATGAAATGAATTATTTTAAGTAAATAAACTTAAACAGATTTAATAAAATTTTATTGAATTTATCAACATCGTGTCATTTAAAAACATTTCTTTTTCCCTTTTATGCAAAGGTACCATACCATTAAAAATACCTTTTTGAGCTTTTAAGTGTTATATACTGTTCATTCCTCACTATAAAGAACCCCAAAGATGTATTTTCTGAGTAATACTGTCTGCTCTGATAGCACCGCCCGGGTCTAACACCAACCCCCAAGTTCTCCACGGTGCTAGTGGTGATCAACAACAACAAAAAAAGACGTTGCATGTATTTGTGTTGTGAACCAGTGTATATATGATCATATAGTATCTGAAAGGCTCAAAAACATCATGGTATAGCCCCTTTAATGTAAAACTGGTGTAAAACAGAATTAGGGCAGTGTAGTCTGAAATAATATCTTTACAAAATGTCTACTTACGAATGACTTGGATGGATTCCACTCTAACAGAGAATGTTGTGTTGAAGATGGCGCTAACATTAGCTACTTCCTCTGTCAAGGTTTGTGTGACAGTTTGTGAGCTTGGAATTTCCTCCGCGGTTGTGTTTTTCCTAAACTCTACCCCCATTTCAGCTTCAGTTTCATTGCCAGATGCTCGGCTTCTACTTGTAGCTACCCTGCAAAGAAACAAAACAGAAGAAAACAGTACTGAAAATTCCATACCTTTTTCATTGTTATCTTAGTAATCATCAATGCATATGGGAAAAGTAGGGGGTTTATTAGGCATTGCAAAGTTGAGTCAGTATTATTTGGAATCTTACCTAAATGCAATCACAAAACAACGTACAAAGAGAGGACCAAATTTCCTCCTGTAGATGAACTCGTACTGCGGAAAGTGACCACAAAAAAAACATAAATAAATTAAATAAAGTTATATAAAACCAACTGTTTATTCTACTATTTTGAATGAAAGTGATCTACTTTTAACATTGTACTTACTACAACTACAACTTGCTTTTCAAGGTTCTTAAACTGTGGGCTGGTTTTATCTTCAAGTGCTGGTTCAAAGATTTGTGTGATGACTGCTGCAACCACAAATACTGGTGCTGGAGCTTCAGTTGTGGTAGTTGTGGTAGTTGTTGGTGTTGTTGTGGTAGTTGTTGGTGTTGTTGTGGTAGTAGTTGGCTTTGTTGTTGTGGTAGTTGTTGTGGTAGTAGTAGTGGTAGTAGTTGGTTTTGTTGTTGTCGTAGTTGGGGCCAGAGTAGTAAAAATTAATGTGTTGTTCACAGTTATAGAATTGATATCAATTTGAAGGTTTGGATTAATTGATGACGCATTGACCAACACATTTGCAATATGAGTGTTATTAGGCACTGATGTTGATGCAAAAACCAGATCTATGGTGATGATCGATCCATTACTGTGAAAGAAAGAAAATGTCAATTTAGCTTTTGAGCTGGGTGATGATAAAAAAGCAAAGGTTGGAGATATGAAGATTAACGCCATTCAGTTAAATAAATCATATTGTATAGATTAATCTAAAAAAAATTAAGGGACTTTTTTAGAACAAAATAAACTTGTTACCTGAAAGAAATCACTTTCAAAAAGCGGAATGAAGGATGTGCTTCTTTGAAGAATGGCTCAAGCTGCAGAAAATAGAAGCAATTTCTTTTAGTTTTTGTAGTTACTTCATAAGAAAATAAAACAAGAAAGACAATGTATTTCTTAAAATTGTCAGCTAATAAAATGTACAGAATTGCACTTACTGTGGACTTGAGCATTGCTGCTCGACTTGAAAACGCTGCAGATAAGGAGTCCAACAAATCAGATGTAAATGTTTCTAAAGATCTATAAACCAATGTCGTTACTCTAATTGCCTCAGTAGTTGTAGTTTGGGTTGTAGTTTGAGTTGTGGTTTGAGTTGTGAGGAGTGCAGTTGCAGTAGTATTTGGGCTAATCTCTGTTGTTGCAGGTGTTGTCTGTATTCTAATTGCTTCAGTAGTTGTAGTTTGAGTTGTAGTTTGAGTTGTGAGGAGTGCAGTTGCAGTAGTATTTGGGCTAATCTCTGTTGTTGCAGGTGTCTGTATTCTAATTGCTTCAGTAGTTGTAGTTTGGGTTACAGTTTTAAGAGTTGTGGGGGGTTCAGGAGCAGCAGTGGTTGGTCCTATCTCTGTTGCTGACGGTGTTGAAGTTGTTAAATTTGTTGCAATTGTTGCTGCATCTGTTGGATTAATAACAGGTATTCCTGCAAAACAGAAACACAAAATGTGATGAAAAAAATAGGCAAAATGCATATTTTACTGTAGAACTATAATAAAAAAAATAATCTTTAACATTCCTTTTTAAGTATCGCTGGTGAGCTTTAATGTCACCTTTTTTGGAAGTTAACAATATTGTTTTACGTGAGGATAAGCAAGCAAAAGGGTTACAAAAGTAAAGGATTGCTTTGAATAGCTCAACACAAATAAATAAGGGAAAAGTGTGATGAAAAGAATTAATTTTAGGTAAATGAACTTAAACAGATTTAATACAATTTAATTTGTTATCAACTTCCAGTTTAATTTTAATAGAAGGTACTTTTTTAATTTAATTGAGATGTAAATCATAAGATAATTAAGGCAGTGTAGTTCTAAAATAATATGGAATAATAGCTTTACAAAATGTTTACTTACGAGTGATTTTGATTGAGTCAGTTCGAACAGCAAAGGTGGCATTGAAGGAGCCGCTAACGTTTGCAACTTCCTCTGTCAAGGTTTGAATGACAGTTTGTGAGCTTGGAATTTCCTCCGCGGTTGTGTTTTTCCTAAACTCTACCCCCATTTCAGCTTCAGTTTCAAATGTTCGTCTATTAGTTGTAGCTATCCTGCAAAAAAGCAAAACAAAAGAAAACTGTACTGAAAATTCCATACCTTTTTCATAGTTGTCCTAGTAATCATGAATGCATATGGGAAAAGTAGGGGGTTATTAGGCATTGCAAAGTTGAGTCAGTATTAATTAAGATTTTACCTAAATGCATTCACGAAACAACGCACAAAAAGAGGACCAAATTTCCTCCTGTAGATGAACTCGTACTGTGGAAAGAGACCACAAAAATAAAAATAAGAAATTGAAATAAAGTTTTATAAAATCAACTATTTATTCTAGTATTTTAAATGAAAATAATTTGCTTTAAGCATTGTACTTACTACAACTACAACTTGCTTTTCAAGGTTCTTAAACTGTGGGCTGGTTTTATCTTCAAGTGCTGATTCAAAAATTTGTGTGATGACTGCTGCAACCAAAAATACTGGTCCTGGAGCTTCAGTTGTGGTAGTTGGGGCTGTAGTAGTTGTTGTAGTAGTTGTTGCTAAGATAGTAGTCAGCACTGGTAGCTGAGCTTCTTTTGTAGTAGTTGTGGCAAGTGTTGTGGTAGTTGTTGCTAAGATAGTAGTCGGCACTGGTAGCTGAGCTTCTTTTGTAGTAGTTGTGGCAAGTGTTGTGGTAGTTGTTGGTGTTGTTGTGGTAGTAGTTGTTGTTGTCGTAGTTGGGGCCAGAGTAGTGAATACTAATGTGTCATTCACAGTTATAGAACTGATGTCAATTTGAAGGTTTGGATTAATTGTTGACGCATTGACCAACACATCTATAATTTGAGTGTTATTAGGCACTGATGTTGATGCAAAAACCAGATCTATGGTGCTGATAATCGATCCATTACTGTGAAAGAAAGAAAATGTCAATTCAGCTCTCGAGCTGGGTGATAATAAAAACAATTAAGGGACTTTTTAGAATAAAATAAACTGTTACCTGAAAGAAATCACATTCAAAAAGCGGAATGCGGGTAGTGCTTGTTTGTAGAATGGCTCAAGCTGTAGAAATATAAAAAGAATGTGTTAATATGTATACTTTGATACTTATTGTTACCTTAATACTAAAAGGGAACAAACTACACAACATGTTTTATTTAAATAATTTCAAACTCCTTTACCATCTATTTGGTAATTGATTACACTAATTCATTTGAAGACATAAATGCAAATTGATGTGTTTCTATTGTTAAAGTGGACTGTGACATACTTTGAAGTGTAGATGGTTCCAAGTTCTATAATGCATTGTGTAGAATTTTAACAAACAAGCAGAGTTGCACTTACTGTGGATTTCAAATTTGATGCTCGAGTTATAAACGCCGAAGATGAAGAGATCAATAAATCAGGTGTAAATGTTTCGAAAGACCTAAAAGTCAATTGCCTTGTTGTCCGTGCCTCAGAAGTTGTAATTTGATTGGTTGTTTTAGGAGGGGTGATGGAAACAACTGCAGCAGTAGTTGTAGTTTGGATGGTGGCTTTTGGAGTTGAGATGGAAACAACTGCAGCAGTAGTTGTAGTTTGGGTGGTGGCTTTGGTAGTTATGATGGATACATCTGCAGCAGTAGTAGTTTGGGTGGCGGCTTTAGGAGTTGTGATGGATACATCTGCAGCAGTAGTTGTAGTTTGGGTGGTAGCTATAGGAGGTGTGATGGAAACAACTGCAGCGGTAGTTGTAGTTTGGGTGGTGGCTTTGGTAGTTATGATGGATACATCTGCAGCAGTAGTAGTTTGGGTGGTGGCTTTAGGAGTCAGGATGGACACATCTGCAGCAGTAGTAGTTTGGGTGGCGGCTTTAGGAGTTGTGATGGATACATCTGCAGCAGTAGTTTTAGTTTGGGTGGTAGCTATGGAAGGTGTGATGGAAACAACTGCAGCGGTAGTTGTAGTTTTGGTGGTGGCTTTGGTAGTTATGATGGATACATCTGCAGCAGTAGTTGTAGTTTGGGTGGTGGCTTTAGGAGTCGGGGTGGACACATCTGCAGCAGTAGTAGTTTGGGTGGTGGCTTTAGGAGTTGTGATAGATACATCTGCAGCAGTAGTTGTAGTTTGGGGAGTGGCTTTGGGATTTGTGATTGGAACAACTGCAGCAATAGTTGTATTTTGGGTGGTGGCTTTAGGAGTCGGGATGGGGGTTTTAGAAGATGTGGGCACAACTTCAGCAGTAGTTGTAGTTTGGGTGGTGGCTTTAGCAGTCAGGATGGATACATCTGCAGCAGTAGTTGTAGTTTGGGGAGTGGCTTTGGGAGTTGTGATTGGAACAACTGCAGCAGTAGTTGTAGTTTGGGTGGTGGCATTAGGATTTGGGATGGGGGTTTTAGAAGATGTGGGTACAGCTCCAGCAGTAGTTGTAGTTTGGGTGGTGGCTTTAGGAGTCAGGATGGATACATCTGCAGCAGTAGTTGTAGTTTGGGTGGTGGCTTTTGGATTTGTGATGGGAACAACTCCAGCAGTAGTTGTAGTTTGGGTGGTGGCCTCAGGAGTCGGGATGGGGGTTTTATAAGATGTTGTGTGTACAGCTGCAGCAGTTGTTGCAGCTTGTGTTGTGGTTTTAAGAGTGGTACTAGGTGTATTTGCTGTAGTTGTTCTATTCTCTGTTGTTGAACGTGTTGGAGCTGCGGCACTGGTTGTTACATTTGCTGTATTTGCAACAAATGTTGCACTTGTCGTATTTATATCTGGTGTTCCTGTGGTAGTTGTTGCAGCTTGTGTTGTGGTTTTAAGAGTGGTACTAGGTGTATTTGCTGTAGTTGTTCTATTCTCTGTTGTTGAACGTGTTGGAGCTGCGGCACTGGTTGTTACATTTGCTGTATTTGCAACAAATGTTGCACTTGTCGTATTAATATCTGGTGTTCCTGTGGTAGTTGTTGCAGCTTGTGTTGTGGTTTTAAGAGTGGTAGTAGTTGCATTTGCAGTTGTTGTTCTTATCTCTAATGTTGAAAGTGTTGAAGCTGCTTCACTGGTTGTTGCATTTGCAGCATTTGTGACAAATGTTGCATTTGTTGGATTCATATCTGGTGTTCCTGTAAAACAAAGCATAAAATGTAATAAAAACTAGGAAACAAGAGTACTGTACATTAAAGCAATGATAAAAAAAGGTAGATATTTATTTTCTAGTATCATAGGTTAGCATCAAATTTATCTTTATTGCAGGTACAAATATTTTTTGTACGTGAGGACAGGCAAGCAAAAAGGGTTACAAAAGCAAAGTATTGCTTTGAATGTAGGTATGTATGTTTGAAAAAGTACAGTTTCTTTCCCACAATTTACTGTGTGTGTTTACGTAACTTTGCATCCTATCCCTTAACAAAACAAGCTACTCAACAGATAGATGTCAAAAATGTTTACATTTATATCCTTGAGACTTAAGCCAATACTGCCCCTCTATGTGGGGCATCACTTTTAGTTTACTGATATTACATAAAACCAGGGATTCTGGACTTATATTTAAAGGAAAGGGGGTGTAAAGGTTAATAGAATTAAGGCAGCATAGTCATAAAAGGGTATGAAATAATTTCTTGAAAAAATGCTTTCTTACGAATGACTTGGATGGAGTCAGTTCGGACAGTCAGGTTTGTGTTGATGGTGATGTTAGGATTAGAAAGTCCCTCTGTTAAGGTTTGTGCAACAGTTTCAGTGCTTGGAATTTCCTCTGCTGTTGTGTTTTTACTAAACTCCACCCCCATTTCAGCTTCAGTTTCTGACGCTCGGCCTCTACCTGTAGCTATCCTGCAAAGAAGCAAAACAAACAAAATACTATACCTTTTTCATTGTTTTTTTTTTTTTTTTGTAGTAACATCAATTCAAAGTCAAAAAAGGTGATTCGGCATTGTAAAGTAGAGTCATTAATAGTCCGTTGTAAAATCTTACCTAAATGCAATCACAAAACAACGCACGAAGAGTGGACCAAATCTGGCCCTGTAGATGAACACATACTGTGAAAGGTAAGCAAAGAGAAAAAAAACATCAGTTACATTTAACAATCTTTTTGAAAATAGTATTTTGAAAGAAAGTTATCTACTTTAAGCATTGTACTTACTAGTTGTACAACTTGCTTTTCAAGGTTTTTAAACTGTGGGGTGTTTTTATCTTCAAGTTCTGGTTGAAAAGGTTGTGTGATGACTGCTGCAATAACAAATACTGGTGCTGGAGCTTGAGTTGTAGTAGTTTTAGTAGTTGTTCTGGTAGTTGTGGTTGTAGTAGGCTTAGTTGTAGTAGTTGTTGTAGTGGTTGTAGTTGGCTTAGTTGTAGTAGTTGTTGTAGTAGTTGTTATAGTTGTAGTTGGCTTAGTTGTAGTAGTGGTTGTTGTGGTCATAAATGACACTGGTTGTGTAGCTTTAGTTGTGGTAGTTGTAGTTGTTGGAGTCATTGGTATTGTTGTGGTAGATGTTGGGTTATTTGTGGTAGTTGTTGACTTAGCAATGTTTGTTGCAGTTTGCTTGGATGTGGTAGTTCCAGTTGTCGGACTGTCTATGCCTGTAGCTTTAGTAGTTGTGGCAAGTGCCGTGGTAGTTGTTGGTGTTGTTGTGGTAGTAGTTGGCTTTGTTGTTGTTGTTATCGTAGTTGGGGCCACAGTAGTAAAAACTACTGTGCTGGACACATCTGCAGAAGTTGTAGTTTGGAGGGTAACTTTTGGAGGTGTGATGGAAACAACTGCAGCAGTAGTTGTAGTTTTGGTGGTGGCTTTAGGAGGTGTGATGGGTACTTCTGCAGCAGTAGTTGTAGTTTGAATGGTGGCTTTGGTAGTTGTCATGGAGACATCTCCAGTAGTAGTTGTAGTTTGGGTGGTGGCTTTAGGAGTTGTGATAGATACATCTGCAGCAGTAGTTGTAGTTTGGGTGGTGGCTTTAGGAGTTGTGATGGATACATCTGCAGCAGTAGTTGTAGTTTGGGTGGTGGCTTTGGTAGTAGTGATGGACACATCTGCAAGAGTAGTTGTAGTTTGGGTGGTGGCTTTGGTACTTCTGATGGACACATCTGCAGCAGTAGTTGTAGTTTGGGTGGCGGCTTTGGTAGCTGTGATGGACACATCTGCAGCAGTAGTTGTAGTTTGGGTGGTGGCTTTGGGAGTTGTGATGGACACATCTGCAGGACTATTTGTAGTTTGGGTGGTGGCTTTAGGAGTTGTGATGGACACATCTGCAGGACTAGTTGTAGTTTGGGTGGTCGCTTTTGGAGTTGTGATGGACACATCTGCAGGACTAGTTTTAGTTTGGGTGGTGGCTTTAGGAGTTGTGATGGACACATCTGCAGCAGTAGTTGTAGATTGGGTGGTGGCATTAGGAGTTGTGATGGACACATCTGCAGCAGTTGTTGCACTGGTTGTTACATTCACTGGATTTGTGAAAAGTGTTGCATTTGTTGAATTAATAACAGGCATTTCTGTGTTTGTTATTGCAGACTCAGATGTGGTTGTTGTACCTTTTGGCTCAGTGATAGTCGCTGTTACAGCAGCCAGAACATTAGTACTTGTTGTTTGGAGTAAGTTAGTGGAGATTGTAGATGCTGTGGTTGTTGTTCTATTTGATGTGATTATTGCTACCAGTGTGGTGGTAAGAGAGACTTTGGTTGTTTTCAATACATCTATGGTCTTTTGGTCAACTTCTGCAGTAGTTGTTTGTTTACCTGCGACTGACGTGGGGACCACGTCAGTGGTAAATGCTAATGTATTATCCACAATTAAATAACTGATTTCACGAAGAAATTCTGGTATTGTCGTTCCTTTTGATGCGTTAAGAAAAACATCTGCAACTTGAGAAATATCAGGAACAGATTTTGATGCAAAAGCAAGGTCCATTACATTGATGATTGATCCATTTCTGGAAAACAAAGAAAGGGTTTAGTCAAAAGTAGCCATTTATAAGAATTTCTTTAAATAATTTGTCAAAATAGTAAAGAAAATTTACCTGAATGAAATCACTGTCAAACCCAGGAATGACGAAAATGCTTCTTGGTAAAATGGTTCAAACTGCAGAAATGCAAACAAATATATTTTTAACCTTTCTTTTTCTGACCAAAAAATATGTGCAAACAACAACAAAAAACAAATTTAACCTATAGTTACATTTGTGATATTATTGGAGATTATTTCAAAAGCACAGACATTAGTACTTTGTCTTTCTATTTAAACAAATACCACAACATAGAACAGAGTCTGTAGATTAAAGTTGTTTAAAAAATGTCAGAATATTCATGTGTTGGGTTTTATTTACACTTAAAAAGTTGATTACCTTGAAAAAAATCTAAATTGGTTTTATGTAGCATTCTTAAAAGCACAAATATAGTCTAATGTCACCATCATTTTCAATTTCTGTCACCAGCATTTCAATTATATCTAGTTTTATTTCTTAATATTTTGTTAATCTAATTTATAGTGTTTAGGAGGCAGTATAATTACATTGACTTAGAAAAATATAGGGTGTACTGTTTTTACAAATGGTTTATTCATTTAACTTCCTGCTTTAAGAGAAGAATCAATTTGCAAAGAAATTAACTTACATAATTCTTTATAGCGAAAGATCGAATTATAAATGCTGCAGATGAATTATTTAGCAAATCATCTGTGAATATTTCTCCCACAGATCGGAATTCTAGTTTTCTTATTGTTGTTTCAGTTGACACAGAAGGAGTTGTAGTATTTAGAGCTTCGGTCATTGACGCAGGTGTCTCTGAAAAACAAATAGGTATATCAGATTATTTATAAACTATATGCCAGAAATAGATACATTATAATGACAACAATGATTGCTGTAGCTGCCATTTTTTAATGTTTCAAAAACCAAAACTAGATTCTTACCGGTAATATTTGTGGTTTTCCTGGTTGTAGTCGTTAATATAGTTGGAGTTGTTGTTAAAGTAGATGAAGAGGGTTTCTGTTCAGATGAAGTTGTTGATGATGACGGGTATGGACATACAGTTGCAGGAGCAACTTCAAAAGTTGGTTGTTTATACTTCAAACAACATTCACAGCATGTTGGATTTTTAGAGGTGACAGACATTGTGGTGGTTGCAGTTTTGGTTATAGGGTTTGCAGTTGGGGTAGTGGGTACTTCAGATGTGACAGCATTGGTTATAGCAACAGTTGCAGGGCCAGTTGTTGTTATTGTATTAGAGGCAAATGGTGTCGTTCTTGTCAAAAAAGAAGTTGTGATTGCAGTTGCTGGAGCAGCTGTAGAAGTCGTTTGAGCAAACAGGGATGTTTGAGGCCGGGCACTTGTTGTTGAGGATAAAACAGATGTTGGTAGGGATCCAAGTGTTGTTATGAATCCAGTTGCTGTCGACAAGGGTTCAGTTGTGAAGGGAGATGTGCTTTTTGTTGATCCATCTCTTTTAGTGGTAGTGGTACTTAATCTTGTTGAAACAGTAGTGATACTTGGTGAAGCGACTCCAGGAGTTGCAACATCGCCTGTTGTTGAGAGTAGTGATTCAACGTTTGTTGACTGAAAAGTGGTTTGTGGTAATAAAGTGCTTGTTGAAGTTTTATCAGTGGTGATTAATGGGGAAATCTGTGTTGTTAGAGTAAATAATGTTGGGGCACTCGTGGTTGTTGAAACCAATTTAGATACAGTTGATTCAGCTGTGGTTGTAGGTGAAGTAAAAGTTCTTGTTGGTTCATTTGTGGATGTCCTAGCCTCTCTTGTTGTTGATAGAAATGTGGTGGTAGCAGGGGTAGCAGTTATTGTGGTGACTGGAGTTATTGTTGGATTTACTAAAGTTGTTGATACAACTGTTTTAATAGTTCCTGCAATGTTTGTTGCTGTAGGTTCTAAGTTTGTGGTTGTTGTTAAAACTACAGTTGTTGTTTTAGCAGTTGTTGGTGTTTTATCCAGGGTAACTACAGTTGAAGTCATGTTAGTAGGAGAGGCAGATTTTGTTGTCTTTTCAATTGTTGATGTACTGCTTACTGTTGTTGGAGCAAATGTTGTTTCAGTTGATGAGACTGTGCCAAGGGCAGTAATACCTTCTGTAAATGTTGTCTTTACATTTCTTGTCGTTGTTGGTGCAGCTGTGGGAGTTGTAGGAGGTATAGTTATTGTTGTAAAACTGCCTGGGATTTTTGTTTCATCAGGTATTGATGCAGTAACTTCAAAAGTAGAAGAGGATGTTGGTTGAAAAATTGTTGTTGATGTGAAATATGTTGTTGGAGTTCCATTTTTGCTTATAAATGGTGAATTTACTGTAGTGCTGGGAGCACTTTCTGTATTAGTAACAGAATCTTTTGAAGTAGCTGTGCTTGTTGATAGAACAACTGTAGAGCCAGTTGACATAGGTGCTGCAACAGTTGTGGTTGGGAATCCTGATGTGAAATCAGTTGTGGTACTTGTTTGTTCAGTTTTTAATTCTGTGGTCAGTATTCTTTTACCAGTTGTTTGTTGATCTGCAGATGTCAATTCTGTTGTCTCTCTGATCTTTGTGGGTGAATCTACAGATGTAGTCCTTCTCTGTGTTGTTGGTACTGTGATGGTAGTAGGGGAGTTAGTTTCTGTTAGAAAAACTGGAGTTGCTGTTTGACTAGTTAAAGTTGTGAATGCAACTGTTGGGCTTATGTCATCTGTTTTGGGTATGGGTAATGTGGTTGCTGTTGGTTGAAAAGTGACTGTTGATGTAAGATTATTTGTGATTGTTCCTGTTGAAGTCATGACATTCATAGGGGAAGTTTCTGTTGTTTGAATTGATGCTGTTTGTGTGTCTGTGGTTGTTGTTAAAACCAACTGTGAAATTGTTGATTCAACTGTGGAAAGAGTTTGTTTAACATCCAGTGATGTGTGTGGAGTGATGCTTGTTAATGCAGATGTAAATTCTGTAGTCTTTTTTATCATTGTGGTGTCAGCGGTGGTTGTTGTATCATCCACTGTTGTTGCTCTGAAGGATGAGAGGGGAATAATTGTTGTTGGAGAAGCTTGAGTTGTAAGGGTTGTGACATCACTTTCTGTTGTGAAGACAGCAGTGGGGTCTGTCAGAACAGTTGTAAATGCTGTTTTCTTTCCTGTTGTGGGTTCCTCTGTGGATGTTGTTTTAACATCTGTTGTTGTCGGTGGAGCGGTGATGGTTGTAAGGGAGATGGTCTCTGCTGGAGAAGGAGAAGTTCTCTCTCCGAATACAGTTGTTGATTCAGCTGTTTTAGAGATGGTGAC